>NW_010521292.1:0-40943 GCF_000687285.1 Phaethon lepturus | reverse complement strand
AGGGGAAGGGGAAGGGGAAGGGGAAGGGGAAGGGGAAGGGGAAGGGTCAACACACCTCATTAATTCATGTTGGTGAAGGGAGAGAAGCCTGGGATGGATTAGTATTATATTCTGGAGGAGTCATCAGCCACTTCTTTGTTCTTGGCAGTGAGTACCCCTTCGAAAATGAGAGCAACCCCCCCTCCCTCCTTTTTTTTTAAATGCACAATGCAACGAAACAAAATAACTCAATGTAAATAATATCTGTACATTTTAATCACAAAACATGCATTTTTCAAGCCATAAAATACAGCAGGAGGTGTGGTTATCTTAAGGAGAAGGGAGAGGGGGAATCGGTCCTGAGGGATTTTAAGAATCATAGCCAGATGCCTATAATCCTCCAGAGGTGTGATTATCTCATGACAACCGCTTTCATTGGAGTTATCCTACTGCAATCACCAAAAAGAAAGTAAGGAAGAACAAGGCGCTTTGTTTTAAGGGAGAGGGCAAACTTCCCGCTGGGGAGGGGAGGAAGGAGAAAACAGAAAAACATGGCAGATTTGAACACTGAGCATTTTACTCAGCCCAGTTTCTGCTGTCCTCACACAATCATTTCCCTCTTTTTGACCTTTGACTACAACAGTCAAAATAATATTCCCTAAATCTAGCTGGGTTTTGTTGTTCCTAAGACAAAAATGTAAGTAAGTAAAAGTGTCGCAATTATCCTGGGCCTGATTCTCAGTCTGAGAGTAACTGGCCAGAGTAACTGACACTTATCAGCTCCTCTAGTTTCATCTAGGAGAGTTTATTTCACAACTGAAATAAAGTTTGGTAGTATTAGTGTCTTGTGGACACAGCTCAGTAATGGAGTTGGGTGACAATTTCACTTAAAATATAAACCCAAAGAAATGTGTCCGCTCACCAATTTTGTTAGAAGCTCAAAATTTGTCAGAAGGCTTGGAAACCTTTTGAGGGTATGTGGACTTGGTTTTTCTTGACTGTTCTGCTTTTGTAGGATACTACAAGACACAGAAAGATGCATGTTATTTACCCAGAATTTGGGTATCTGGCTGTTTGGAAAGAACATAATTGATTATCCCCAGAAGATCTCAATGACTTTTCTTTGCCAATACAGAATGTACAAGGTTCTATACTTTTAAATGCAGCTGCATATAGACATCAAACGAAATGTACTGCTTTCTTCTGATCCCATTAATGGTCAAATTTGTGGAGTAAAATCACATGTCCAGATATTTTCCAGACTGGCAACTCAGAATAGTAACATCTGTGGTGAGAATCTGTTTTTTTTTTTTTTACAGCTATGCACTAATACTGCAACAAAATGACTAAAAAGCATGAAGGAATATAATTATTTCTTCATTTGTTTACCTACAGGGTTCGTTTTAATAGGATCAGAAATGCAGACACACCCCCTCAATGCTCAACAACCCTCTAGAAGCAATTCTGCCTTAAGAATCCGTTCCAGTCAAGAACAAAGCTGACTGTAAAGCTTCCCACTACCCAGAGAGGTCTCTTTCCACAGCTGCACACACAGCCTTCTACACAGAGCAAAAGTTTTGCAGATGTCTGAAACTGAATCTTTTTCTGTACGTTAAGAAAAAATCTTTTCAAGTCTAAGGAGACGAGACCATTTGGCAACACCTGCCATAACATAATTATTTAATGGATATTTTATAGCAGTACATAGAGGCCCTAAATGATATCCGAGCTTCTCTGTGGTATGTGTTCTACATACTAAGAGATGATCACTGCCCCCAGGAAGTTTATAAACTAAATAAATAGGACAAAGATCAAGCCAACAGGAGCATTATTATCTTTAGTTTAAATATGGAGAAGTGAAACATAAAGAGATAAAAATCTGGAAGTCCCACAGCAAGCCTTTGGCAAAGCGAAGTTCTCCTAAATCCTAATCCATTGCCAGCTCCTTCCTCTCAGCCACATCCTTTGCAAAACAAGGAGCTGCTTGAATTCTACATGCAAAGCAAAGCTTGGGCAGTGAGTGGCAGACAGAAAGAAACAGCAATTTATAACTGGCATATGTCCTTTTCAACCGCAGATCTCAAAGACCATTACAGAGACAGGTAATTCTCTCTTTTTCACAGAGTGGATTGCTCAGGCAGAGGAAAGTTTGAAAGCACAGGAGAGTTTGAAAGCATAATAAGGTTGAAATCTACCGTCCTCTGAACCTAACTGGATAGTCCTGGTTTTCCTCATCTTGCAAAGTCTCATAACAATAAAACGGTTTAGCCGTGGTGACTGCTGTGCTGCTTTCAGCTGTCAGAAGATGCAGCCCAGGACTAAGGAAGAGGGACCAAAAAAAGTAATTTTTAACACCTCCTGGATGTTAAGTCCGTGTCTTTCCCCATTCCAGTACAAATTAACACACCTCAGAAAGGCTTCTCTGATTTACTGTGGCTTTGAATGGCTTGTGATCAGCCAGAATCGTGGAATGCTCTGCCCCCTCCCTCTGTCCCAGTCAAGGGAATAGTATGGGGTCGTTGTGCCAAACATATGCTGCATCCTTCTTGTGAGGTGTATTCCACACGGGGTGATCAATCTAACCCTGTGGCTCCTTTCCAGCAGCTGAGCCAGCAGACAGAGAGCTACACCAGAGCCCAAAATTGAGTACCTTGTCTCTCATTGTGGCCAACTTCTGGTCAAAGAGACATGGAAAGCTTCTAGATTTTTTTTGTCTCTGCTACACAGGGTTCTAATCTCATCTGCCTTGAACAGTCCCCGTCTTTAGTTATTATTATATGTATTTAGTTATTTAGAATATAGTTCACTACATTCTTGATATTGCTAGAGGCAGAAACGGTAACGGCTGTTTCATTTACTATAGTAGGGGCAAATTAGAAAAAATCCTACACCTTTGTATTTAGAATACTGGGTATAATTGCATGTGGGTCGTCACTTTTTGAAGAAGTCACTGCTATATGTATATATGTTTATATCAGGTACAGTTATCAGATTGGAGATGTCGCCTCTTGATTTATTTTCTTTTCCATTTGTCTTCCTAGTAAAGAACTTTTATGTTCTGCATAAGGCGAGATCAGAAAAAAAGAGAATGAGAAAAAAATCAGGAAATAATAGCAGCATCACTCCATATTCTTTCCTTGAAATTAGCTTTAAGTCACACATTAGCCATTAACTCCTTTGACCTGTTCCTCTTTGAAAGATAGGTTCCACTTTAGGTTTCAACCTAAGACTTCAGTATCTTCAGCACTGACATAATCTTAATTGTTTTCTATATTTCTAAAAAGACATAAGTGGGAGTTAGAAAGTAGATTATACAAAAAATATGTTTTCAAGGTAAGCCAAATGATCATAAAATCAGCTCTTGAAAACCCCCAGCAGTAAAATAGCACTCAATAGCAACAGCAGTAATGATCAGAAACATTTAAATTAAATACAAGACATCACTGGATCATGTGCTTAAAGTGTTGGGTTCAAATGCTAATTGGACTGTAAGATGAGAAATCCAAACACAAGTCAATTTTGATAAGAACGTGAATGCATTTATCAAAAAGATTTCAAAATGTTGATGTGAAGCCTCCTGGGATTGTTATGGATACACAGAAGATATGAACATAAAAACATAATTCATCTGTTCGGATTCCAATTCCATTCTGTTTATTTCAAGATGCAACAAATTTCTGCTCCTTCCCACTCCTTTTTTCATTTTTTTTCGGTGATGAGCAATATCTAGTTTTTAACTGACCCACATAGACAGAATTTCTGAGTCCTGCCTCAGTGAATTATGGTAAGGAAACACTCAGGCAAATGTATGAGAAATAGAGGATGACTTCTCTGATGGAAAGGTTACGGAAATAAGACATATCTGCAGTTGCTACCCAGCGTTGCAATCCCAGAGGAGGACAGAGTTTGGCCACCTCCCAAGCTCTTGCCTCCAGGAGAGGCAGCAGCTCGCAGCTCCAGCCGGGTTTGGGACTCAGCCCGTTTGCCGTCCTCCGCCGCGCCGCTCAGACTGCTGACGTGTGACGGACATGCCAAAGCTTCGGTACCAGTGGCAGCATCCTGTGGCAGCATGGGCTCCAGCAAAGAGCTTGCGCTGACTTTGAGGCCGCCAGTGCCAAGACTGCCGCTGTACCTAAGCTGGCAGTGACGCCAGAGCCGTCACACCCAAACCAGATCCTTCACGAGGAGAAGCTTTCTTCAGGGCCCCGCGGCAACCCTTCTAAACACAGCTGCTTAAAAATGGGTTTACCATCCTCAACGGTATTTTGCTACCCCAGAATATGTTTTTCTCTCAGAATGGGACAAAGTATCAAAATGGCTGCATTTTTCACAGAACAAACGACATCCCAGATTATTTAAGTGTGGACACTAACTAATGTAGTGCGCCATGGAGATCACCTCTAGCTGAAGAGGTCAGCGTACGGTGCTGTATCCTAAAAGGTATATGGTGGTTGTTCAAAAGCAGAGAACTTTTACCTCAGTTGGAATGAAAAGTTTACCTCAAGTTTTCCTAGTGGAAAATTCAGTTGAAAGAATATTTTTTCCTGTAGGAACTCCCTCTCCACTGAATAAAAGAGGAGATGGTATGTACGATGCATCTTTAGGATATGGATCAATGCCGTCATGTGAATATTCATACTCATTCAGTAACTACCACACATCATCTCCAGTGAATGAGGGAGAGCTTCCATGCAAAAACTAACGTGATCCAGCCCATAAGGACCATCGATCTGCTATATCCATCTATTAGGTGCATGCATGACTGCATGAATTTTCACAGAGTCCAAACACAGAGCACTTGATCTTGTAGCTTTAAATTTCTTTCACGCAGGGTTGTGGGTTTTTTTATCAGTGAATATGTGCACATAGTTTTCAGAAGGGATACAGGATATAAGGGACAGTAAGCATGCTTCAGCATATGGTGAAACCATATGGTTGACTGCTTTTCTGCCTATACCACTTTTATTTATTTATTTTAAACTATGTGATTCACATTATTAGTTGAGACCCCTTTAATCTACACAACTATAAATATGATATATTAATTATGCTTAATTCTTAAAATATTATTTATTATTATTTGGGGTTAAAGAGTGTGCACAGAACAGGGAAAAAAATGGGCTGAATTTCTTACTGATGTAAATGAACAAAGCATCACTATTACTTCAGATCAAAGAACTACAATTTCTAACATGCAGAAATCTCTGATTTGTCACGCAGATTCTGAATCTGGATTCCTCCTCGCATACTCTGCAGGAGTTAAAAAACAGGAAGCAATGAACATAGAGGTGTGGGAAACCTTGGCTGCTCAGTTCTTTGTCCCATAAGTCACCAAAGAGTGAAGAAGCCCAGAAACCCTGTCCAGCTGCTGCTGAGGAGCCAGGAGGAAGGCAGGAGGAAAAGGTGAAATGGTAATTCCAGGAGACCAACTTGTTTCTATTTAATTGGCATGTTTCGATCTAAAACATTCCAATCATAAGCTGTGAGAACAGTGATGCAGCAAAAAATTTTCCCTGATTTTCAAGCTACTTAAAATTCAATCAGGAATACCCTCCAAAACAAGGAATAATCACATGGCAAAGAATTAAAAAAGATATTATGCTGTGTGTCATGATTCCCTACTCTGTAACAAATAAGCTTGTTAGATCACAGTCCAGTTCCCGACACACTGGTGTCAGCCACCTCAAACTACTCTCTCGGTCTTGATTCTGTCTTTTCATTGTTTCTCTCCTGAAGGGCCAGGGACTTGATCGAACTGGGAAATCTCCCATGCGTTTTGATCAGAGACTTGCTGGCTGTCATTCCCTTTTCTGTAGGAGAGAGGTGACAGTTCCCATTTGGATTGCTACCTAAGGAGATCAGATGCCTGGTCTGAAATCCCTACTTCAGCACAGACTTCTAATGTGAGCTTAAATATGTCACTTTGCCTTTTTGCACCTCAATTCCTTAACAGTAGCAAAGGAAGCAGAGCACTTCCCCACCCCTGAGGGCTAGACTGTGGGGTGCTCCAAGGCCACGGGGATATGTAAGTAGCTCAGCCAGGTGTAGGACTTTGATCTCCATAGTTATCAATCCAGCATTTCAAAAGCACTTAATTCACAATGAGAGATTTAATATTTTCAAGAAAGAGTTCACTTTTTTTTTTAATAGAAGTTTTATCATTAATTCTTTAAACAGCTTACATAATCCCACATACAAGTTTCAGGACTTGATCTTATTATCTGTCTCGTACTGTAAACTCTCTGTTTTGGTGCAACGTGAAGTTTGACCAAGAGGCATTACATCTATGCTGGCAGCAAGTCTGTGGACGTTGATATGCCAGGCAGGAGCTAGGTGATTTTTCCGGAGACATCGCTCACTTTCTCTAAGGGAAAATATGAAATAAAAAAGTATAAAATGACCTTGCACTAATAAGCCTCTGCCTCGAGACAATGATTAAACTTGGTAGCGCAAGGGTTGGTTTATGAGTAATATCAGCTAAGGCACTAATGAAAGTATCCCATTAAAAAAATGTATAACTTAGGGACTTGTCTGCACTGAGAAATTTGCTCACTGCTGTTGCTGCATTAATGTGGTCTGAAGTACAAACAGGAAGGTATATCCAGATATTGCAGCTGGCTCCTCTTTCTAACAAAACTAACCAGCCGAGGTCCCGCGTTCTTTAAGAGGAGCGAGATCTGGATGTGAAATCTGCACTTCGAACCTAGTTCTAGTTCAAGGCCCTTGCTGTCCAAAGGTTTCTCATCACCAGCGTAGCTGCAATACTACTGCCAAGTGCTGCAGCTCGTATGCTATGGCTTGAAGTGGTTTGTCCTGCACAAATGTCAACGCGCTCGTTCAAAATGTTATTCTGATACTCAGGAAGATGACAGCAAAGGGTCCATTTGAAAACGTGTGCACCAGCCTGGGTCAGAAATTAAGGAGCTTCTTTGTTTTCTTCCTTGAGGCTATTCTGAAAGCAAATTAATTTTCCCCATTTAATTTGAAAATTTCCATAGAAAAATAGACTTGCCTACTTCTGGTAACGATTAACACATACCCACAGATCTGTGGTGCACACACAGCAGGCGTGATGGGTCCAGGCCACGCCAGGGTTACTGCGCAATGTGGAAGTCAGCTGCCGTGCACACGTACAGTGCTCTGGCACAGCCAGTCCCAAAGCTACAATCTCTAAATTGGGAAATTCTGCCAGCTGGTGGGCAACCAGCAAGACAACAGTAAAATCAAGTCGGGCTGCAGAGAAACGACTTGAATGGCAACGTACTCGTACACGAGAATAAGACCTCAAGACATGTAAAGGACCTTCGAGGTTCAGTGGCACCATTTTGAACTGTAGTATTTCAGTTGCCCGCTGAAATCTTTCAGTGCGTGACTTAAAAAAGCCCAAGGAAAATGTAAATCTGTTTTCATACGTCCAGAAAATTAGGAGTATTTTACCTGGGAAACTACTTCTTTTAATGATTTTAATATTGTTGAGAATATTTTTTTTAATCAGGAAGATTTTGGTAGGAAATTGCAAGTAGCTGCAACATAGTCCCCGTCTAAAACAGAGCTTGGCCAGTGCCTCTAAAAATTGCTACACACCAAACAAAAAAGAAGTGAAATAAAACCAATAAAAGTAGCACTAGGTCTGTGACTAATTTAGGTCATGTATGTTCTAACCTGTTTCTTCTCCATTGCAAATTTTTAAAAGGATTGCTATAACTATCAAATACCTTTTCATTTTCTGAGCTATGTTAACAATTGAACACCAATGAAGGAAGGTAGCTGAGTGGTTATTTCCCACCTCTTGAAGATTTTACCATAAGCATGTTAAAACTGTGTTTGGAGGAGTGGGGTAAGAACACAAACACATCAGTTGCAGGAAAAAAAAGGTGCATTAAGCTATTTTTTAAGAAACTTGATTTTCTATACAGTAGAGTTCATATATTAATTCCTTTTATCAGGGAAAAATTGATGTTATCTATCCTTTGCTACAAATATTAAAGCCATTTTTAAAGTGACCTGAGACACAGCAGAGTGGAAAGACATCTGTTTGAAAAAGTAAATGAAAAGCAAAGAAGAGGTCTCTGTATAATTCTGACTCTTAGCAATGACTCGGACATATCTTTTCAAGCAGTGAAATGAAAGAATCTGCAGTTTCTGAGATTTTCTACATTCAGTTGCAGAACCTGAAAAAATTGCTAAAGTAGAAGAGTATCTAAAAAGAAAGAAGATCAAATTTATTTTCTGACACAAGGACTCTTTTTGCTACTGGCCATAAAAGTTAAAGCAAAGCTTCAACAAAATATCAGAAGGAAACACAAACAGCTGCTACATTTCAGGTCAATCTTACAAACTCAAATCAGCTATTTTCCTGCAAACACGTAAAACAAACTACAGAATGTGCATTTTCTGTGTTCAGATTTGATTTGCAGACACTTCCTCACGCTCTTTACTTGCACAGGGAATAAACTTTAAGTCCCCCTTTTTAACTTAGTCCTCCACAAGGTATGACTTCATGTTTTTACTTCAACAAATCAAGAGAGAAATTATCAGATAAATGCATTAGTCAGCACTCTGTCCATATACCCCATGGTCACTGTGGAATGTATCTTTCTGCCTCGAAATGTTTATTCGTTTACCAGCCACTGTGAACACACCAGATCACCCTCTCGAGGTGACTCAACTAAGGGGATCCGTACCTTGGAGGACAGGCAGATTATTGGGGTTTGTGTCATAGTTTTCCCCTTCACCTTCTACTCAGCCCCATTGGTGGTTGGCAAAGATTTTATCGGTGGGACCAAAGAGGGTAAGGGCAGAGCAAAACACTCTGGAGGCTCAACGCCGAAGCTGAGCCTCCAGATTTCCAAGCAGAAACCGAATGCCACTGAGTTCGAACAGTCTCAGCTGCTGCTGGCTCCTGGTGGTCTGCTCCAGTGGCACCCTCATCCCTCCACAGAACTTGGCTTCCACACATAGCCCCAAGCTCTATGAGAAAAGGAGCTTCACAGCTCAGTATGGGCTGCCTGGTCAGAATTCCCAGCCAGATAACCTGGAACAACAGGAAGGATAAACTTTTGCCCAGGTCACACCGGCTGCCAGCTGAGGGATGGAAAGGTGCAGGCAGAGACGGAAGGGAGCAGAGCTGACACAGCCCTAGGTATGGCACCGCAAGGATGCAGAGCTGCAGCGGTGTTCACTATATCTCCGTTGTCCTCATGACCTGCTGCAGGGAGCAGACTATTTGTGCTGTGCTCAACAGTTGTCCATGCATTGTTTACCACATGGTTATGGCCTTCGTATTCCCACTATGGACTTTTTTCTAGGCTGCTTTGATTTGTTTTTATTCCCAGCAGCATACAAGACTGTGCTCCAACTTCTCCGCATGCGGAAGGCCAACCCTGCAGATGTCCAGGGAAATTTCTGCAGCTGTAAATACTCCCTTCCCCTGTCTACATGCTGACACAAGGGCCCAAGTCTTCTGGCTGCATCTGGCCCTCCTTTTCTCCTGGGACCCTTAAGAAATAATATTTCCATATAAAATGACCATTGCAAATAGAGAACTATTTTGCAACACAACATCCTTGGACTTGGACAGCAAGTCTTGGACTGTTAGTCCAAGAGTAATGACCATTGCAAATAGAGAACTATTTTGCAACACAACACCCTTGGACTTGGACAGCACAGTCCTAAGAGTTACTGCCCTGAGTTAAAGAGCTCTAGTGACACAAGGGTGTGAGATGGTGCCAGGGGTGTTGGGACACAACTGAAAGACGAGGCTGGGTAAAGGGAGTAAAGTTTGTTGACATCACATCCACGGTGTGTATTGGCTCAGTCCCTAAATTAATATAACTGCCAATCTGTTCCCACATTGTCTCTGGGGAGAGATCTAGTCGATCCAGAAGGGATCTCAGGAGCAATCTAATATGTACGTGATGTGGACAACCAGGGGAACAGATTTAGCGTGAAACAGTGTTACTTGAACTGGCAGCATAAACATACTCTTCTGCTGTGGTCAAGACCAGAATAGTAGTCAGCTAATAATGTATTACCTTGGTAGCACGCTACTGGAGAGAGGAACTATTTGCCTCCTCCTTCCTAAATCTTTTGACTGCATCTGCACATGGCTGTTCTGCTCGATAGTAGTGGGAGTTGTTTCAGGAACTCAGCGAGAGTCAAGGAACAACTAAATCAAGCAACTGGAAAAGTATATATACACCATGCACAAATCTCACTGATGGCATGTGCTCTGCTTCAATGGACCTGCACCTCATTGCAGAAGTTAATTTGAAAACCCAAAAAGATAGTTGTTGATATGGCAACTGATAACAAAAGAACCAATTAGCAATTTTCAACATATGAATGAGACCCTGAAAATCTGTGTGCTAACAAAACACACCTAATCCCAGCAGGTTATCAGTCTTTGTACAAGAATGTACAGTTCCATCAAACAATTCTTAGAGATACACAAATTATCAATATTTCAGAACCACTGACTAAGTATGATTTGAGAAGCCAAACATTTTGAAACACTTCTGTCTACAATGCAATTAAATACAACAAATTTTAAAACTTTGAAATACACCCCTCCACAGGTAAAAACTTTGGAGCTATTAGTGTAAACAGCAGAATTCCTCCTTGTCTTCAGGAGACAAAATTACAACCTTACAGTTTCTGGCATCCTTCAGGATGCTTCAGGTTTTCCATTTTTTGAGGACTTGTCTGTCTTTGTTGTGTTTTGCATACAAGAACATACATCTCTAAGAGGATGCATATGTGGTAGGTATGTGTACATGTTGGAAGTGGTGGTAGTTACGCTGTTTCAGGAATTTTTGCTCATGTCTTCTGTGGGCTTCTTGTTTTGGTTTATAATTTATTGTCTGTATTTAGCTAACAGGCCTAGAGGCCTCTGAGTCTTCGATGCTACAAATACGAAGTTATGGTATATTTTAAATGCTTTTCCATTTTGATAGCTCAGTATATCAGAGACACTGGTGAAGAATGATTCATTACCACGAACAGTAAACTCCAGCCTTGCACAAGGATCAGCCAGCACTTTATTGAAACTCCCATTTGGGCAGAAAAGACCCTGAGACCTCGCCTAAGGAGTATAATTCCATGTAATGAAATCAATTCTGTTAACAACCACAGCAATTATTTTTGCATTTGAAAACATGAGACACTGTAGCCTCACTCAGCCACTTCTGCAGCAGAAATATTTTTTTGTTTCAAAAGAAGGAAAAATGCAAAAAGGAGTGCAGAACTATGATCACTTGTTATTTTGTTGCACCCAAAATGAAAATGCTGTGTGCAGGCAGAAGTAAGTGACAGCCCCCATTCTCCAACCCCAAATTTCTGTCTTAATGGTACACAACAGGTTAAAATAGTATGGAGAAAATACTATATTATTCAATCTTGTAATAAATTTCTGCAGGCAATATTCAGTAGCTCAGTTCAACCACTGGCCCCACTGGAGAGTTTTAGTACTGTGAAGATTAAGATTAAATTCAGAAATAGCAAAGCCAAATTTTCTACTTTTTCCAAGGGGCAGGAGGAGGATTATATATCCCTCTAATATGTACAAAATAAGTATCCATCATTCAGGAGTGGTTCCATAGATCAGTCACAAAGACAAGTGTGCTTTTTCTGCAGTAAGCATGAACACTACCTTCATGACACAATGAGGTTTTGATAAACAGAAGCCTTTTAAGTAACATTATAGAAGTAACCATTTTCCCTTCATACCCCTTCAAAGGGTCACTGCCCTTTTCAAAATGGCACACATGAATTACATACCAATCTAATGATCATACAGCACATTGGAAATTTACTCCTAAATGGCTTCTAATGTGAAAAGGTAGTCAATTTACATGTCAGAGTAAAGAGGTCTGAAGAGAAGGAAAGCCTGAATGGCCGCACTTACACCAGTTTAATTCCACAGACTTCATTGACATTATTCCTGATTTGTACCACTGGAAATGAAAAGAGAATCAGATATGAAGCATTGTGATGAATGATGATGTATTGGTGATCAAAGTAGAGTAACCTTCCATCAAAGAATAGCGTGCATTACTAAGCTCATTTTGTTGTATTCAATGACTTAATTCTCCCAAGAGGAATAGTCCCAAGCTGGAGAGCTAAAATCAGTTGAAGAGCATGCAAAATATGAACACATACAGAAGAAAAATGAAAAAACAGAGAATAAAGAGTTGGTATTTTTCGCTCACCATCTCTAAAGATCTCAACACAATTTACCATCTTGAATTATGTCAGCCTCATCACATTCCTTTAAGGAAAGCATTATATCAATTTAGAGATAATGAGGAGGCAAGATTAAGGACATCATTTTCAGAATCACATCAATTATTTGGGAGCCTCAGTTCCTAAAACATATTGAAAGAACCAGAACTTCATAAGAGCATTACATTAAAAAAATTTCCAGCAAATTAATGGGAAGAATGAACATCCACAGTTTCTGAAAAATCTGGCTAACAATTCCCCTAACTGGGCACCACGAAATTCAGTGGATACTTCTGGAAACATCAATCGGATCCAAACAAGCTGCGTCAGAACTAGGATGAGGGCCCGCGTCTTTTGATTCAGTCTTGCTTTTAATCACAAGATCTTTTATCATTCTTGTTCTAGTTCAGGGATTTAAATAGGGCCATTTTGTAATTTGATGGGCAGTTATCACATGGGTACAAACTTTCTCCGCAAGGATAATTTGATCAGTAAGTGATAAACCAGCTACACAATCTTCCCGCTAGCTATTGTCCCTTCCACTTTTTGTATTCCGGCTAAGTTCGTGATAAGCTCATGATATCAGCATCTACTGGTCACTCAGCGTAGCAAGCAAAACTTCCTGTTGTGCGGCTATAGGTGACGGGACAAAGCCGCTATTCAGGCAGTGCTAGTAACAACTGTGGAACTTGCTTGCCTCACACTTCGCCCGGTTACCTGTAAACTCTGCTGCCTCTAACATGACGCAGCTCTCAAGCAGATTCCACAAGTACATGATGCTACAGGGTTAATGGACTCAGTGGCCAAGATTCAACAGTCAAATAGAGATGGTTGTCAGATCTCTATATATAACCTCCCGTACATCCGGAGCTGGGAAATGGAATCTGTGCAAATGAGAGAGAGATAAAACTTAACCAAGTATGCCCTTAATGTTAAGAGCCTCAATCAAGGCAATAATACCTCCATTTCCTAACTACAGGTTTTGCTTTACTTTAGCACCTGTTTATTAAACTCCTTGCTTCTCATATTCTGAAATGGAAATAAGCCAACTTTTGAAAGTGGTGGCAAAGGGTTTTTCATCACTGCGGGGCTCTAGGCGTCAATGAAGAGAAATATGCTGATTACATAACTCACATTTTCGCTTTGTATTTTTACGTGCTAAATGTACTGCGCTCTCCTGTTCTTAAACGGTGCTTTGGAGAGGTTTGATTCCAGTACCACTGAGTATTAGGCCCTGAAATTCTGACACCTCTCTCAGTTTATATTACCAAGATGTAAAAAAATAAAATCTGTATCTGATAGGAAAGCAGAAAAATTCTAATCTTTAAGTCTTTCACAATTACGCTGGACAACACACTAGAAAAGATTACAGTGAACAGGAATAATTCTTCACTGGCAGGGAGATGGACTCGGTAAATGAATCAGTCTTTTCTGTATCTAATTGCTATGATGGCAAGGCATGAACATTCTGACCAAGCAATTTACATTGATTTACAAGTATGATTTATAAATCTGTGGGTTCATACATCAGGATTTCAGATCAGCTTATATAATGTGTATAAACACATTTTCACTTTATTTGTTAATGTATTGCAAATGAGGATATAAATCTGACATGAACACAAGTTTACCTAATTTTATTCATTTAAAATGACAATCACTCCTGTGCAAATGGGTAGCAAAAGACTACAGCGCAGGCTTTGCTCTGTTCTTTAGCCCAAGGTTAAACTTGCAAGCTAAATTTGAATCATTTACTTGTCTTCTGAGATATTTCCTCTTGACTACTTTCTTACCCTAAGAAATACATGCATTCTGAGGGCCAGATCCTCAGCTATAATGCAGCTAGAGCATCCTTCAGCTTAGTTCATCATCTTCGATAAAGTTATGCTAGTTTTCGACAGTTGAGGATTCGAGGTGAAATCTTTGTTCCAATTAAACCAATAAGAGTTTTCCTATTGAACTCAAGGATTTCATCCTTGGCCTTTCTATGTATACACATTTTTTTAAGACTAAAGTGATATACAACAGCTCTGTATAATATGTATGTAACAGATCCTTTTATGGAAAGAGTAGAAAGCTCCTCAGACAGTGCACATCCTGTTTCCTTGCGAACAGTTTCTGAATGTTTATAAAACAAAATATAGGATGAGTTATGTCAAAGATTCGTATAAATTTTCACCATTTATAAATATTGTGGACATATTTTGGACATAAATGAACATTTAAAATTTCTTTAAGCCTATCGAGCCAGTCATAGTCTAGTTTTATATTATCTAGCACACAGAAAACTTTTTTATTTTAAGAGTCCTTCTTGTCTGTGATCATATTTTTGAACGAAGGGTTTCACATAAAACCAAAATGACAGTGGACATTTAACAGGAAAGGACTGAAGCAATAAATGTCCACAGAGCAGCTGGATCCTGTTTCAGCCTGCGTGAGCTGTACCAAATAACTGACAGCCTTATTGCCTTTCCATTTTACGCAAAACTACGGTAAAAATAGTGGTATCTTCTGGAAGCCATTCCATGTGGAACGTAACTCACATTCTGGGCAGAGCAATGCTTTATTTGAGCAGCAGACAGTGGATCCATAGGTGTATAATTCGAGAGAAATGTAGTTGTGGAAATTAAAGACAGAAAAATTGCATGTAGGACCCAGCTCCACTTAAATCCGTAACAGTTTTTCTATCTACTTCCATGGGAGTTGGAACAGGCGTCCTGGAGAGAAATCCTCATTCCTTTTAGCTCCTTTTAGCAAAAAATCTCCAGGACTGTACTCACAGAGTACAAGCATGACAGTCATGGGGACTGTTAAAAAGAGAGAGTGATGTATTCTTGTTTATAAGTAGTATTAACTTGAAGATTCTTCTTAATGTACAAAATCTTTTGTTTCATATTTTATCAATTTTATCAATTTTACCAATTTTCTAACTGCAATGTGCTTTTGTCCCCTCCTCTTCTCCTGCTCACATTTCTAAGGACATAATGTAGTAAGAGTGAGGACTTGATCCTGCATGACCAAACACATGGAAGTCTTGCCTGAGATCAGTGGGTGTATAAACACCCTATAAACATTTACACATGCTAGCACCTCCATGGATTTCAACAACCTCCCTCTCTCCCTAAATTCAACACCTGGCAGAATCAAAGCAAGCCGGCGAGAAACAGGCCCCACAAATTTTCACCTTTGTGCTTCTGCTTATATCTTATTACTTCTGCTAATTTCGCTGCAAAGCGTAAAGTAAACGCTGCATTCCAACGTAATATAAATGACATAATTTAATGTGACTAAGAGATATACAGATGGTATTGCATTTCCTGCGCAGTGTGGAAAGGTCAGACAGCAATTGGCTATAACACAAACTAAGCTAATACAGAGCTACAAGCTGCCAGATCTTGGCCCCGCTTACTAACAGCCTATACTATGTGGAGTAATTGAGCATGCAGCAACTTTCTCAACTGTACTTAAGTAAGGGGCAATGCTGAAAAATGTCAGTGCTCCAACTTAACAGATCTCCACATAAATAGGAAATCCTTTAAAAGATTTCGTGATAAAAGGTTCAGAAGGAACACTCTTTTTGTTGTGTGCCTAGATCTACAGCTCATACATTACAGCAGTTTAGTCTGACCTCTTTTAGGAAAACTGCAAAAATAAATCTTGAAATTAAAAATAAGCCAATTCTATTGTTCACTTTGATACGCACAAAAAAGTTAACAATTATTTATGACTAGGGTTTCTGCAGTTATTGTCTACTTTCAAGTGTCCGAAATATAACCAGTAACACTGTTACACAATTATCTAGTTTCTAATATACAATTCCCTCTCTAAACCTAATTCTAAGGAAAGTGGATTTAATAATTTCTCAATGCAAAAATTCTATACACAATGACTATAAGTCTATGGATTATGACTCCATCTACAAAGGATGCCGACTAGTTTGTTTCTCTTCAGAAATGTTAAAAGAGGCTTTAGAGATGCCCCATCCATGTAGCTAAGGGGAAATTCTACCTCATGACAAGCTGTCGAGTAAGGCAAGTCCAAGTAGAGGGAAGGAAGAGGGTCTGACAATACAGATGACCAAACTGTACTGCTCTCCCAAGTTCCTTGGCACTATAATGCGCTAGGATGTTCCTAGGAGTCACTACAAAATACAATAATAAACAATTACTTCCTTTAACAATATAATCAGCAGAGCAAGCCCCCTCATTCCCAGGGATGGTGCAAAAACATTTTTGACACTACACATATGGGCAGCTAGATTATTTGATATTTGTAAACCAGCTGTTGAAATCTAAGCCAACTTGGTTACCTATCTTCTACAGATTAATCATTAGTAATCGCTTTCTGATCAGTAAAATCCACTAATGTAAAAGCATGCAAAGTGTGAAACCATCCTCTACAGAGAGCAAGCTCTAATACCCCTCTGAAGATGTGCTGGAGAAGACATCTGGGTTTGCGGCTGTGAATGAGTCTCAATCCACATGAGGTTAACTTCTGGATCCAATTTGGAGACAAATTGTCTCTCTATACTTCAGCAGAAGACTTCCAAAGAGTACATGCTCAACTATAGCAGCTCAGCTGAGATATGCTAACTTACAATGCCACTGTAATGTCATCACATATAGTTGTGTTCTCTATTACTATTCAGCCACCTGAACCCTAGGGAGGCATGGAGTGACAGTCTATCTGAACTCTGCTGCTAATACTTTTTTGCATGAATCTTGGAACACCTAGTATCTTTCTTAAATCTCCAGATCCCCAAATCAAAAGATGATTAGAGAATATAAATTTTTATTAAAAAAATAATGGTATTTCTAGACCTGGTTGTCTCAGAAAAAGTTAAAAGTTTGCATAAAAGACAGTAAAGAGCATCTGGATTAATAATTTATAAGGCAATCTAATGATTTCCTGAGGCCTAATTCATGTTTTTCGTACCTCTGCAGCTGTCAAAATTAAAACTGACTGTAGGACGATCTCACAATACTAAATGACTGTGCAATAAAATGGTAAATGAAATTAAGAATTGATAAACACAAAATAATGCACAAAGTAATAACAGCGGTAACTATGTATACTACAATGACAAGTTCTAAACTAGCTATTACCATTGCAGAAGGAGATCTTGAAGTTACTGTGTTTGCTCAGCAATGTCAGTTTAGTGATCAATGGTGGTCAAAAACACAAATGGAACATCAGGAACGACTGAGAAAGGAATACAGATTAAAATGGAAAACATCATAATCTAGACCCTGTGCAACCACATCTGAATTATGGCTTGCAATTCTGTTTCCTTCCATGTCACGCAGTAGTATCAGGTAAGACACAAGGAAGGTGTCCTGGTTTCAGCCAGGATAGAGCTGGTTTTCTTCACAGAAGCCAGTGTGAGACTATGGTTTGGATTTCGGATGAGAAACTGTTGATAACGTGCTGATGGTTTGGGTTGTTGCTGAGCAGTCATTCTTGTGCCGGGGTGCCAGTGAGCAGGCTGGGGGGGCACAGGAAGCTGGGAGGGGACACAGCCGGGACAGCCGACCCAGGCTGGCCAAAGAGGTATTCCATACTATATAACGTCATGCTCAGTATATAAAGCTGGGACGAAGAAGAAGGAAGGGGTGGGAGGATGTTCGGAGTTATGGCGTCTGTCTTCCCAAGAAACCGTTATGTGTGATGCAGCCCGGCTTCCCTGGAGATGGCTGAACACCTGCCTGCCCATGGGGAGTGGTGAATGAATTCCTTGTTTTGCTTTGCTTGTGTGCGCGGCTTTTGCTTTAACCTATTAAACTGTCTTTGTCTCAACTGATGAGTTTCCTCACTTTTCTGATTCTCTCCCCCGTCCTAATGTGGGGGAGTGAGCGAGCAGCTGCCTGGTGCTTAGCTGCCGGCTGGGGCTAACCCACGGCAGAAGGACACCCATCATTCCTGGAGTTATGAAACAGCTAATTTGCAAGATTAAGTGAAGTTGAATAAATATCAGGTGAAATTAAAATATTTTCTGAAAAAGTTAGATGGATTCACAGTCATATTTGCAACTTCTTACATGCAATTTTGTTAACATTGGCAAACACATAGGGTAACTACAAGCTTTTTTAGATAAACACTGTCAAATACTTCCCTAATACTTACCCAAAATACATTCTAGAGTTATGTATAATTTACTCATGTCAGGAATACTTTTCATGCTCCTTTTAAAAAAGAGAGGCCCTTCTGCATGATTTTCCTGACCCATCATAGCTTAAAGAGTTCCAACTTTGAGTAAGAGTTGGAAATAAAAATATATTTTCCAAGTCATTCAGGCAAGACGTGTGGGCAGTGTCACACTCCCGAAGAGTGGGCGGCAGATGAAATTCGCAACCAGGACATATGCTGCTTTCTCTAAAAGCGACGCATACTGCCTGCGCCAGTGTGCCAGACCAGAGTCCTTTTGGCACCCGGGCTTACCAAATTTCACAAAGGCATTCACGAATGCCCTTCAAAGACACATCTGTATCAAAGCAGCACCTCAGTCAGGCTGGTGGACACCAACAGTTCTACATCTGTTAGGAACCTGAGGGCCGGATTTTATCCTTGTCTTTCACTAATCCTATTCACTGCCCAAACCCTCAGCCAGCACATATCAAGCAGCAAATTCAGCTTTTAGTTGTCTTTTTTCCCCCCTTGACCTTGTTGGTCATTCAATACAAGACGTCAAGCCTCTGCCCCTTCCAAGGTTTCGTGTTGCTACTGTGATCCCTTGGTGCAGCAGTTTCACCTTAAACCAGAAGCTACTCAGGCTAAATGCTGGTTTTCAATGTTTCAAATTTAGAATCTTTTTGAGGTGCTTGCTCTGAGTGCATTAGCTGGCTGCACTGCTTGATTAGCAATGCTCTTTCTCAGTGGTATATTTACTCCCAGGAGCACTTTATCATTTATCATACTTATGTTCATTTCACTCTTATCCCAATCGTGGCAGCTTTCACGTAAAATGTTTTAAAAAAAAGAGAAAGAAAACAAGATTAATAGCTATTTAATACACGTTTAATACCATCTTTAATGCACGCACACTCGCTCACACACTTCAGAGACAAACGCGTGTTCTGTAGCTTTATATTTGGCTTTTTCATTTTCTTCATCAGAGTTATCTGAATGTAAATACTAGGCAGAGCTGTGAAAAAATATAAAGCAATATAGAAATCTGCGTATCACTAGAGAGCCAGGAGGAACAATGGCAATTCAGGCCAACCATCTGGTCGAACACAATGCTCCATTTCAAAAGGTCTCTCTTCCAGAATCCTGCTACTGAAGTATATAACGTGATTTTGGGTCACAGTCATCCTGACAACCCTGTTGTGGAGCTTGCCTGTGTACAGTTGGGTCAGATCTCCAGAATGTAATCTCCCTCAGACAGACATTTTCTTTTAATCTTTTGTCTTACATAAACAATTCACACCATCTGTTTTCATAAGAAAGTGCTTTAGCAGACCTTCCGTAGGTGGTGTGGTCCTCAAGGGTGCAGCTGGAAGTGAGAAGAACTAAATTTGTTCTATGTTATAAGACACAGGAATCACAAAGCTACTTAAGCATCACAGAAGACAACTGAGGAGAGGTACCTCTTCATACAAATTAGTATTTTAAAAGGTAGGTTGGAAAAAAGTAATAATATTAATTTCTCAGAAATTCCCCTAACAGAAAGAAAACAACACTTTTATTATCTAGAGGAAAATTCTGTTTCATTCTCATGAGTTCCCGAGAGAAACTTTTAAATTTAATTTAGAAACTTCCCATCAAGTAAGTTCTTGAGCTTATTATTATTTTAAATCTGAGCTTTCCAGGGTCGTCTTTTCTTGTGCTCCGGGCTGGCAGGTTGTTGGAGTACTGTAATAATGAACTATCCTTAATTTACAGCTATCTAATTATGCAAGTCACCAAGTTATATTTCATATTCCTGACTTATTACAACTGCTTACTATACAGTCTGTGTATCCTACTATCTAAAATAATGTTGTGGAAAAGCATTTTTTATATATAAGAAAAACAGAACAAGCACTCAGCAAATGGAAGGGAGATGGCTGCAAAATAGCTACTTTAGGGCTGTGGTTTTTAAACTTCTGTGAAACATAAAAGGCTAAACTAATCAAAGGAAACTGATAAAAAATTCTCCTCGAAGGGTAGCCCTGTGCTTGGGAAAGTTAACAGAGCCCATAGAACAGCAGTTCTGTGGTTGTAATAACCACTACGATGTTCTGGCAACCGTTGCCAAAGCGGTGCTTCAGAATGAGCTTGGCTAAAGCATTCACACTTTTCTGGTTAATTCCAGCTGTTTCAAAAGTTGTTGAAGAACTTCATCAGAAAAGAGATTTTGAAAAGCACTTAAGACGAGAGTCACAAAGTTTCCTCTTCAAAGAGCTGCTGTTATACGAAAGGACAGCAAATACGATATTAGGCCCATTTCATGGGCTCCCCAAATTATGTTCCATATTCTCAAAGGGCAGAAATCATCACAATTCCATGCAAAATGTCACAGCGTGTACACCAGTTATATTCCTTCAAGTCAGTGGAAAATCATAACGAATATCTCTACTAAGATATGATTTGCACTATGGAAGAAATTGTATTTTCATTCTACTTCATCATCCTTTTTCTTTTAGTCATTGTCATATCCCTTCCAACCAACTGCTCTCCAAAGTTCGCGTGGCTCACTTATTTTCCATCCTCCTAATCTTTCTTCCAGCCCTGAGGTCTACCTTATGGTACTTTATAGTGACTAAAAGATAGGAGGAAATGACATAAAGACCCCCACTAACGCTAGCAATTTCACCTTCAGAAGATGTAGCCCCTGTGGTTTCTTAAACTTGGAGGTTAAGGTCAAGGTACGTATATGGGGAAGCCTGAGAGGCTGCTGAGTGAACTAGATGGTGCAGCACTGGAGGATAAATACATGGGTGGGCAGTCATCCTCATGGCACCTTCCAAATGCTCCACTGGGTTCCCCAGCCTGCTACTGAATAGAACGCACCAAAACGTGGATATTGAGCCATACAGAGAAGGTACTCAAAAATAAACACACCCATGACAATTTACACCAGCTGAAAGATTTTGGCTTTTTAAAAACAGACTCGGACTTTCAAGTTCCGAATTTGATATATCTGTTAATGATCTAATATCTCATAAATTATTAATAATATATCTAATAAATGATTAGGTGCTTGTATGTAAGGTTATTCACAGTTATTTTTGTACATGTACAAAATTGTTATATCACATAAAACACACTATTTTAGCAATGATGTATCTTAATATTTCCATGTATAAACCAGACACTATGTGGCAGTATAATAGAAGATAATGCAACAAGATCACAAAAATATTTAGAAACTTCTACCTGGTAGGAAAGAAACAAACAAAAAAAATGCATATTTCTGCTACCAGAAACATTTACCTTAATAAAAAGGGTAATAAAAGCAGCAAAAAAAAAAAAAAAAAATCTTACACTTAAAAAAGAAATATTTAGATATTTTTCTAATAGCAAGAAAAAAACCACTCTGATGTCTGATTATGTAAATGTGTTAATTTCTGAGACATGAAATACAGTTCAAGAATTTACATGATAATGGTTTGCTCAAGGAAATGAGACAAGGACTGTGGGTTATACTAAAATGAAAATTAAAACTGTATCTGCTATGCAAAATTCAGTGTACCTGGGCTTGATCACTCCATATTTATAATCACAGTGCTCTGGATTATTTAGATCCATAATTTTGTTCTGTCTATTGTGAAAAAACCAAATAATCCCCATCTGGCTTCAGATTTACAATACCCTCACAACAAAACACCAAGGCATAAAGGTTAAGATCAATAAGAACGAAACACTGAAATATGTCTGAAACTGTGGGCCAGAGATGCACATTAAGAGCTTATGTAAATTTTCAAAAATCACCCCAGTAGCTTAACTGACATTGCAGTGGCTAAATTTGAACATTTAAAAATGTAACCTTAACTGATTAATCTCTGTAATAAAAGTAGTGGAACAGAGAACTAAACCTGAATTTCCAAAAGCCTATACACAAAAAACTAGACCTTACTTTTCTCCAAAATCGGTGTGCAACTTTGCTTTTTCTTGGTCTGCCTCCAATATTTATTAACAACTCAAACAAAAAATTGATTAACTTAGTTAAATTTGACAATGGTTCAATTTAAACTGATTGTTAGTTGTGGGAAATTTCAGCTCTGACTGAAGAGAAAGTAAAGAGGAGATGAAGCTTGGCAAACTGCCAGTTGCTGGCCAAAACGAGTCTATGTTCACACACTGATAGTCCATGAATGAGGTCCTTGGACAATGGATATTGTTGAAACTTCTGAGGAAGATGCTGGGGAATTGATTTGAATGCCATAATGAGTGTATCTGCCCAGTTCCCTCAGCAGTTAGAAATAAAGTTAGAAGAAAGAGCACTGAAGAAACTTTAATAACAGTATAAGACAATTGTTTACGTTCAGTTTTGGTTTTGTCAGTTAAAGAGTTGGAAAAAAAAAGAATAAAATAGGACAAATCATGGTAGCTGATCATAAAATGAATCCTCCATTTAAACATCATCATCTCTCTTTTTCTCAGATATATTTCTGACTCAAAATAATTTTCTCAATAATTCTGACAAATCCTGATCTCTAGATTAGTCACAATATGGATGTTAAGCACACTAAAAATGATTAAGTCAGAGGACACAGAGGCCAGATTTTTACTGAAAATTTTCACGTCACCAACTTTACAATTTGCTATTAAAGAATATTTACCCATGTTTTGCTGTTTCCATTAAATTTCTGGTCAGCAAATGAATGGAGTCATGGGGGTATTTATTGGATACTAGCACCGACAAAGGGAAGTTTAAAAAACCTAATTAAAAAGTTGGGGAAGGGTGATTAAGGCACCCAAATTCACAGGATTAAAAATGCATAAATCAGCCTCTTCACTCTCCCTCCTCCCCTCAATATTTGGAAAGACTTTTAGGACCACTCGGAATGTGAGAGCAATCAAAATGAATCAGATATAAAATACTGTTCTGCAGTCATAGTCAGCTGTTGAAAGTCACTGGCACAAGAATTATTATTGCTGCATTTAAAGTAACGTTTGGTGATTTTATAATTTGCTAATAATGCGCTCAGAGCTTTTTGCAAATTTTCTTGACTCTAACTATTTGTATGGTCTTAGTTCTCATTCCATATGAGCATTAAGCTCATATGGACCTAATAGACTCAGCAGGAGTTTTGCAGGGTGAACTGTTCAGATGAGGTCATTTGCTCAAGGTGTTTCAAATTTTGCAAGAACACATCATCTTACAAGATGATTCCATTACAGAGGTCAAAAGTCTCATGAGAAGGACAATAGGAAATACCTTTCTTTCTTTGTCCCTAAAATGCCATGGAAAAAGTATGGAATAATGTGAAGGAAGCCAAGGCAGGGAAAGATAAGCAGAAAAACTTGTCTTTCCTTTAATTTCTCCCCCCACCTCTTATGCTTGCTATCTCGCACTGCTGCAATTTCTCAATGGAAAGCCTCCATATTTCTTTATAAATTGCTTTGGAATTCCAGTGGTATTAAAAAAAATACACAGGAAGTCTATAGGGGAGGGGAGCATGTAGAATAGGGTGGGCTGCAACTCATGGGAAGGAAGTTCCATGTGTACATTTTGCTTTTCAGAGAACAACATGAACTTGTTTTGATTTTGTGGACGAATTCAAAACTGAATACAATCAGCTCCCAGATCCGAGGTTTCCAGCACTATCTACAGAGGGAAAAAGAAAACTTTTTTTGTCCAGGTTAATAAATCAATCAATTAATGCATTACATATATGTTCAGAAAAGAGGTAGAAGGCATTTTATTTTCTTCTGAATGATCAAAGTGTTGGCCAATGTTATGGCCGGAGGCCAAACTAGACTGAAGATGGTTTGCTCCATTATGCCTACTGCTGTATTCTTATCTTGGAATGTCAGCTATTACTCTACGTATTTTTAACTGTATTCTTCCATTACAGCAACAAATGGTTATTTATTTGCCACCAGTTTCAAATCACTCCACTGGAAAATACAGCAAGGAAAAGTATGAAAGACAAAAAACTTTCAGATAAATCTCATCTCCCCACCTGCCATATGAAGCAATTTCTATACCAGGTGGCAGATGTTTATGATGGTGCTTAAAACACGTAAAAACTAAATGGATCTCAAAACTTAACTGTTTTTTAGTATAAAGCACTCTCAATTAAAGTGAATTGGGGGGGGAGGGTAGAGATCCTATCAGAAATGACCTGAAAACCCAAATATCTTCAACATAAAAGAGATGATAGAGAGATCAGAATCTCAAGCATTAAAAGAGAACCTTCTTTCCTCAATGTAATTTGATATATAATATCTCATAATCAGGTTGTCTTGACAGAGAACTCTTCATCCTTTCAATATAACACTTAGTCAGTACATGTGGAATGTTCTTGATGCATGACATTTTATATAGGATATAGATCAGACATGTTTTTCTCAGATTTTCTGCAAGAAATATATTAGCAGTAGAACACGATATTCAAACTTCCTTTTTGAAAAGTGAGTACGTAACTGATTATTAATTTTACAAGTGACCTTATAGTTTATAAAATACTTAAGTCTTCTTCTAATTAGTATAATAACTTACCTGAAGAACTGTAATTTCAACAAGACAGTTTTCACTGAACATTATTCTTTCTGATGTTTCATATATAAAGATCAGCTATGTCTTTTTTTAGAGCATATTATCAATTGTAAACATGTTGCTGTAACTTGGAAGCGACCATTCACAGTAAGCCCTTTATGAATCAATGCCATATCTTACATTGGTCTGTGTCTGCTCTACGTCAGAAGCTGGTATAGAAATTATCATCTGTAAATAGCATGTATTTTTGTTCCACATGACTTCCCCAGGATAACAACACTGCCTCAACTGAAGGAATGACAAAGGATTTATGTGTTCTTCTTTTATTCATCCGCTGTGTGAGGTTCTATAACATAGATGTGGGCCTGAGCAGGAACCTCACATAAACGTACCAACTGAATTGTTGAATGAGAGAGGAATTTCAAGATCTGGATCACATTACACATGCATTAATTTGAACCTTTGTGAAACCGAGATCTAGGGAAAAAGAGTTCACCATCTCAGTGAAGATGCAGCATATAGTGGCAGAAACCTGGAGAAAAAGTCCTGAGAAGGCAGCAAAAATATCGTGAAGTATTTTTACACCTGTAGGACAAGACAAAATATTTGTGGTGTTGGAGCTGCAAAGAACTGGTTGAACCATCTTACACTGAAAACCAGTTCATATCAAAATTCTGGAATATATTTCTAGAAAAGGGCTGTGTGTGCTCTTCGCTGTAGGATGCCTGCACCTTTTAGGATGCCTGGTCTCGCTGATCTGAAGTATACGTCCTCAACTACAAAAGCTGGCCTACTGCTAAATTTTAAGGAATAAGCCTTTATTGCAAATATAGTTGTGACAGTTCTGCATAGATACATGTTAGGCATTTGGCTGTGGAGTGTTTGTAAGACCATAAATTCTGTAGTACTGAGGTGCTGAAATTACAGTTTGTGTTTTGCAAGGGATATTCAAGTCTAGGAGTATGTAAGGCTGGTTGGTAAGCCAGCACTGCTGCTCTTAATGCTGCTGTGCAGCATCATGGCCAGAGTTGATGCCATTACCCCTCTTGAAAAATATGTGAATCCTTTCACAAGGAGAGAGATTTTTTGCTCCTGCAAAGTAATGATACCTAACGGCAATGGTTTTCACCAGTGTCACAACTAGGCCCGGTATCATGCTCGTGGCTTTCATTTCCTCATGAATGTCTTGCCAGCAGGATTGTCTGGGACAGTGTGAAATTAACAGCTCCTTAAGTATTAAAGAGGTATAAGGTAAATAATTTATGAGCATAAAATGCTGTCATTATGGCTCCTCTACTATCATTTCAATGAATACAAAGATGGCACTTTCCCAAATCCAAGTTTACTCAATTAAAACTGCTCAATTAGCACAATACCACTGCCAATCAAGTCAACTGATATTGGTTCATTGCTCATTTAAAATCTAGTATTGAGGGAAGGTAGATAGGCTGTACTGTAGCTAGGGCTTCACGGTACTACGGTAAAGATTGCAACAAGTTAAAGTCATGGCAAACTAAGTACTATAGCAGATATAGTGAAAGCAGGGATAAAGCACAAAGGGTACATGCGAGATTTAGTCAAAGATATTTCTGTGTTTCCAGCCATGCCATACTTCAAACGGCCCAGTTTGTGCATCTTCTTTCCAAAATTCTGAGTCACTTTTGAGTCACAGGAAAAAACTGTTTCACACAATCCAGACAAGTCTATTATCCCTCTTACTAACACCTTCTGTTTCTACTGTCTACTTCATGTAAGAACAACCAGCCTTTCTCTGGTCACTGTTCTAATCTCTTCAATGCCACAGAGCTGCAGAAAACTTGGAGGCGGGGGGGGGAGGTTGACCACTAAACTCCACTTGGAAGTTCCAAATATATATATAAATTACAAACTCACTATGTGTGTTCTTGTTTGAGACATGACCTTTTGTCTGAAACCCACTAAGAGTGAAGATATGTCACAGTAGAAAACTCCGGTGCCCAACTTATTTCAGTGCATCGCAGCTAGCAAATTGTAATTCCAGTTACATAGTTCCTCTGCTCCTAATAAAGAAAATCTGTAACAGAAAAAAATATTCTTCCTTTCCCATAAAAAGACTCACCGTTAAAGCATATAAGATTATCATTATGCAAGCTCATTAGGCGTACACAAGCTATACTTTTCCCTGTACAACTGAAATTCATTGATAAAACAATGAAGTGAACTAACACCCCTCCTAAATAAAGTTTCACCAGTAGCACTGTATGTTAATGGAGCTATTTCATTGTTAATGTGACTGACTGCTTATTGATTCTTGCAGTAATCCAGCAAGGGCTTCAGAGTACAATTTAGTTTGGAAAGCTACGGGTCCAACATCTATGCTCAATTACAACTTTGAGAAGGGTAGATCAATAAAATTTAAATTGCTTATGGTAATCACAACTTCAAATCATTGCGATCAGCATAAGCAATCTGCTGACCCCAGCCAAGCTCCTAAATTGAAACTTGTAATGAGTGGTCATTTAGTTTGGGTCCATTCATATTATTTTGGAGGCAGGTGATGAACAATTAAAGATCAGTCAGCACCTTCCCTACCCAGCATTCCCACCTGAATTCCCAAAGTACTAATATGTAGTAACCTTAGGGTATAGGCCTTTGCACTTCTTTAATGGGTATTCTGTATGAATAAGCAATTATATTTTCTATTAAACAATTTCAGTGTAATTGAATTAGCAGTTATAATATTGCTCGGGCAAGCAGAAGCTTTCCTAGGGAAAATTAAGTGATATTGGGTAATTCAAATTAATTTATAAGCCTGAAAAACGTAACCATTAAACGGAATTGTTCACCCTCCCAAAAAAATTACAATTAATGAGCATATTGTTTCAATGCATAAGTTTCCTAACAATTTGTTTTTTGGTCATAATAGCTTTTTCCCAGTTCATTATAAAAACCTGTCTATTATAATGAAAATTTCATAGGCTGTTTTCTTTGACAAAGAGGGTTGCAAGTTTAAACAAAGATAGCCTGCAGATTACTTTCACGATAAGGAGTCACCTTAGAATTACATTTTAATAAATCATTGACAATAAATCTTCTGCATTACAGCACTAGGGTTTAGAGAAGGAGGAAAAAAGGCAAATACAGAGAAAACGATCAATGAAAATCCCCTTCTGCCAATATGAGAATAGATTGACCAACTCTAATGTAAAGTTTGCTACACACAAAAATAAAAGCTCAAAAGGCTTTTTCTTTAAAAAAGGTGCAAAGCAAACAGCAATAAAGTCTGTACACAGATGCAGTTTTAATTAACATATTAATTTATTAATACTCACCTAACAGCTTTTTGCAAATGGTCTGTATTCAGGGTAGAAGTTGCTGAATATTTAAACAAGCTAACAGACACTGATTTGGGAATATTTTAATTAATAAAATGCCAAACACATGATTCTAGTTCATGAGATTACATATTATTCACAAGTATTTGAAAAACTGATAGAGAGCATTTCTATTTGAGACTCACAAAACGTTACATGGGTTTTAGCAGAAATAGGGCTTTGCCTGAAGACTGTTTAGACTGGTTTAGTGATCCAACCAGAGAGGAATAACAATTCCGGTATTTTTACTTAGAACAAGAAGTCTTAAGGCCAGGAGCATCTAAGCTACATAAAATATCTCTTGCCGTATTAACCAACAGCGCAAAATACACCTTAGTTAAGCCAGTTTTTGCACACCTGTGCAGACAAAAATTTCAGTGACTCGTATTTTGGCAGGGGTGGTGGTAAGAAATCTAAGGTAAACTACCCAGACAAAAGACTTCTGTATGTGTTATGCAACACTTTTCTGGGACAAATCTACCAAAAAATTCTTCTGATCACAAAGTCAAATGATGTCCCTCACTAGCTTCCATAACTGAGGTACCATGAAAGTAAAAGGCAAAAACTAGAAATGGTAAATTCGAAGTTCTTGACTAAACAGAATCCATAATAAAAACCATGCCTCTGCCTATGAGCCTGTGGGTTACTTACACTGGAGAGGGCTTCTCCCCTCCGCCTGGCCTCTTGTTTTATATGTAATGTAATTCTTCTTAAGAGTATCCATCTTAAAAAGTATACTGATGTTTTATAGCTGCTCTTGTTTTGCAATACAAATGATATAATTACTTGTTTCTTGCTGGAGGGCATCCAGTTCTTTTAGTTCATTTTTTAAATGCAAATCTTGTTAAGCATTTTATCCTAAAACGGCTACTGCAAGGAGGGCAGTATGATCTCAGACGAAGACGGACAACACACCTCCGAAAATAAATATTAGGCAAGGAATGAAACCTGAATTAAAGCAGCATACCAAAACCTGAATTGATTACTTACTGAAGTATGTTAACATGATGTAATGGGCAACTACTAAAATCAGATGTACAGTAATATTCCATGAATCACTGCTAGCTAGCCCACAACGAACAAAGACATAACAAAGAGCTCTGTTCACCAAAAGTCTCAAATTTTATAATAGCTCTGAAATGTTCTGTTTATATAGTATAACAAATTTCTCACCACCTACAGCTTCACATTTCTTACTGTGGACAGACTGAAAACTTCCTTACAGTGGCAAGCAAAGCATTAACTCGTTCTTTTGAGTAACTACTCACTCATTTGAGCTCACTAACGACACCCTATTCTTGAGCTGGAGACCACAACCACTCAGAAATCTGTGGCAGCAGCTGAGCTTGAAATTAGATTCTCCTGAGCCAAAAGCACTAGTCTTTACTATTTATCTTAAAGCAGATTCGCCATGAATTGTGCCCTATGAGACACGACAAATGACTGAACAGTTCTGATTCCATCCATTAGAGGTCAGTGGTACTTGTAAACCAGCCAACTCGTCACAGAAGTGCAGAAAAGGGATTAATTACTGTCCTAGCTTAGCTTCAATTATGGAACAATCCATATTCAAATTGCCTGTTGAATATGGTAGCCACTACATGAGAATTCTGGAAACTTAAAGATAAACGGCATTGCATTCAGGGGGAAAAAATGCAGTCCAATGACATTGCCGATGTAGGGACTGATGTCCGTCCTCTGTCCCTCAAATAAAGACTTTCAGGTCAGGAAGATATCCATATCCTCTCCAGCTCCTCTGCTGGGAGAGGTAGGTTTATCCCTCTGTGGAAGAGAACTGGGCAGTGTTGCCTTGTTTGTTCCAGCACGCGACATGCTCTCTCTGCAGTCCTGGTAATGTTGAAAGGAGAAAGTCCTTTCTCTCCTACTTCTCCTAACATGAGGAAAAGCACAGTGACAAACGAGAGATACGAGTAGGTAACAGATGATTCACATATAGACAGGTCTGTCCAAAATGGATCTAAAAGGTAGAATTTTAAGTCTACATAATTAGCTCATAAATTAGTTTATAATTATCCAGAGCTCATTGTCACCACACTAACAAATTCCTAACATGTACATTTTCTTTGATTTTTTAAGTCCTTCAGAAATCACAGCTGTCTCTTTCTTACAGTAATTAGTAGACTTAAATATTTGAAGTCAATATATATAGGAAAGTCATAAATAGTATGTATCCTTTCCCCAGGTAGAACTTTAAGACATTTTAAAGTATAAAAGCAATATGACATTTTAAAGGTTTGTGAATTTCTTGAAAGAAAGCTGCAAAATTGGCCTGACAAATCCTTAATCCATTTATCCATAGAGTGAAAATGTAACATTTCTATTTGAAAAAGAATAGCAGAAATTATCAATTCCCTGTGTGAGTAGAGTGGAGAAACAAGTGGAATATTCAAGGCTACGTTCTGAACCAAGTTGCATAGCTATGTATCTGGGGTAGATTGTTTTTAATAGTTATTTCAGATTTTCTGTAACGAAAATTTTCATGAGAGCTTTAGGCTTCCTATCAGCATTGTGTCTAAAAGGATCAATGTTCATGATATTTTTTTATTTGCATACTTCATTGTACTTTTTCACTTGTCGGGAATCCTGCAGTAACATCAGGTTAACAGAATTCTTGAAGCAATTACCTAAGAGTTGAAAGCCTTGTATCATAACTAAAGACAGTGCACCCAAACCAGGTCTTAATCAACCAAGTTAAAAGAACAGTGTCATTACAATAATGTAAGAACATAATTTATTGCATCTAGGGAATATCTAATAGTGAAAGATACAACTGGTGGGTTTGGCGCTATTGCAAAAATAAATATGCAATAGAATTGGCAGCTTATTAGAAACCCTTGTGGTTTGAATTAGGATGTCAGAAGAATGTGGGCCTACTGACACCATATTCTGTTGTCCTAGACAGGTGGAAGAACATGAAGGAAAGCAACAGATGAACCAAGGGACAGAATTTGGCCCTCACTGCAAGGCTTAACCCTGAATTATGTTATTACTGTTAGTACAAATGAGCTGACCCACCATAGCTGTGAATTTGCATGCTCTTGACCTGTGCAAAACTCAGAGAAGTATTATCCATCTTAAAATTCCCTCACTGAAATTTAAACATTGTCACACTACTTTACATTTCATTATAGGATAAATTTGCTCCAAAATAATAACTAGCAAGCTCAGCTGAAAACAGTAACCCTTTAAGAATGCAAGACCTGGATTGAAAGCCTTGAAATTTAGCCTTAAAATTCTCCTTTTTAACAAAGCTCTTAATTTCAGCAGAACTTACAGATAACACAGGAGATGGTGAACAAAAAACTACCAACTGACTGCCATAGAAAAGGAACACTTCTAAATGTACTTTAATATCACAGGACTGAGTGGTACCTGCTAAATCCCCTGCATCATGCAGCCTGCTCCCATGACTTTGTCTTACAGTTTGTGGTACTTAGTGTTCTACATTAAGACACCTTGCAGTCATCGGCATGATTAACAAAAAATTAGAAAGGAAGGACCTTGTGCTTTTAGTTATAGAAAATAACTGGAAAAGGCTAGAAAACTGGAGAAAAAATTTCCTATGTGGTGACCTTCCCCCCCCCCCCCCTTTAAAGAAGTATGATATCGAAAATAATCATGAATCTTTGGGTCATGCAAGTTTTTTGTGGACTGAGGCTGGATTTCAGCCTCAAGACACTGCATCTGATAGCCCATCCCCTTATATCTGCTCTGTTAAAAACTACCCTATGGACAAATCATGATCCTAAGAGTTAGTTAAAAGTAACCTCAAACCTTTCACCCTTTTTGTACTCACAAAGTAATCTAAACCCAGCACATTAAGAGAAACATGAAAGAGGCCCCACTGGTTTTTGTAGGTGCAACTTCTGAGTCTTCCACTTCCTACTTTAGAGATAAGCCATGCAAAGACTTCATTCTGGCCTTTTGCCCCCAAAAGAGTTTTTACTGAAATGTGTGTTGCAGTAGAAAGATAAATAGTCAGAGCTACAGAAATCAATACAGCAAAATTCAATAAATAACAACAAACATCTACTGGACAAGACCTTAACTTTTACTATGAAAGAAGTTGGTTTACTTTCCTATGTTTGTACAATACAGACACTTTTTTTGTACGTTCGTGTTCATAAAGAATATAACATCTTTCTGATTTTAAAGACTTGGGCAAAATGTGAGGCATGCGTTCCACTGCCTTCTTCAGAAGCTCCTCAGATCACTGTCTAAGAGCTCTTTGGAACCAGAACCAGAAACTCAAATGATATTAAACTGCATCACACATATAAATTTAGATCTTAAATTCACTTTAAACTATGGATGCAAGCTACAAAATACAGATCCAGATCTCATTAGCCTCAAGGTCTGCAGCTATCTGAATCTGACATTTTGACTTGGAGCCGTTTCTACTAGGAGTCAGAAAAAAAATTTTCTCATTTTCCATTTAGTCATTCCTAGCATGTTTTGCTTACCATTTTTTTTTCACTCTGTCCCTGCACTAAGAAGCCATTGAACCATCTGTAGTATTCAGATAATAATTTTCTTAGCTATAACTCTATAATTCCACTAATGAGGGCTACTGGAGAGTCTGCTATCTTCCATTTCCAAAGACATTATTATAGCTTGATCTTTTGCATATGCAGGCATCACTCCACTTTATAGATGTGGTTAAATGGATATGAGACCATTTCTTAAAGAAACACAGTGGTGGAGCAACGTATGTAAATATCAAACGGCATAACTACCAAGGAATACCATTTTAGAGAGTCTGAAACTGTTTATCAGATAAACAGAATTCAGACAGTAGTTTTGGTTATTAAGAAAATAATATAAAAATAGTCTAGAAAAGTTAAAAAATATTTTGTTTTAAAATTTTACACCTATTGTTTAAAAATTACATTTTCACTTTAAAATCCACCAACATTCATTATTTCTTATAAGAACTGAAGGAGCTAAATTCCATTAAAAAAAAAAATTACACGTTACACGTCTCTAATTTTTCCTTTGTAGTAAAACAAAGGTTTCCTTTGTAGGAAACCCCAAATAAAATTCTCTTTGGTAATTAACCAACATTTGTTTCCATTTTTCAACTGAGATTGTGAACCGAAAGACCACCTTTAGATCACACCCAACCAAAAAGGCAGCATTACTAATCACAGCTATAGATCAGACCCTCCAAAGGGCCAAACCTCAGACTTAGTTTATGGAAGTCCCTAAGAACTTAATATAATCTCGGGCCACAAGATCAAGATAATTTTTCAGCTAGTAGCTGGACAATCTTCAGATGTAGTCTTCAGAATGGCCTTTTCAGGATTTGTGCAGCACTCCCTCTGCAGAAAGAAGGTGATGTAGGAACCTGCTTTGTAGCCTTCACGTGAGGGTCCTTGTGCCAGCACTCTACACTGAGTTCATGCTCACCATCTCCTCAAATAAAAATTATACATTACGTGTAAGCGATTCCTGATAACTCTTCATAATATGACCTGTCGGTGCCCTTTATAAGCAGGCAGCCTCTGCCGTCAGCCCCCGCTGACACAATGGCCTCTCCATTCATGCCCGAAGTCCTCCAGCACAGAAGTACCTCTTAAATGGAGGGAGCATTTTGAACGTGCATTCCTCAGTTTGATGATGAAAAACGAATATGAGAATAAAAGAATTCCTGGTGTTTCCTTGTATACAAGACTCTCCTTGCAAAAATCAATCTGTGCCATTTTGAAACAGTATCACTAATGAAATTACCGTAATCAAGAACTGCAAAGGCATCGATTACTAAACACAAAGCTAATAACAGCCTTGAACGAGATTCTGATGCCACCGAAGACTTAGAGAGAGAAATCCTGGCCAGATTCTGTATCAACCCCACTGAAAAGCTAGACGTCTCTAACTGTAAGACACTGGCCCCTAACAATGCAACAACAACAGAAAAAAAGCTGTGCTCTCCAGACCCCAAACGAACTTGTCTTGCCAATTCAGATTAATTAAAAAAATTGTCCCAGTATACTTCCTGCCAGATCATCTATCCTCTACCCTACAACCAGCATGAAGCACAAAGCTGGCAGCTCTCATTATTTTAACAGAAATAGCACTAATCATAGCTTTGTGATGGATCCAGACCAAATCTTTAAAGATAGATGATTCAAAGATGCGGGCAGCCAGTATGGATGAAGCTGGAACTGTGACCTCATTGACTTCACTGAGATGATGGGTGATGTTAAAGCAATACACATAAAATCTTACTTGGATTATGCCCAAACCACTCTGTAACTTCATCCATGAAGGAACATGAATCAATGATCCTTCTAAGAAGTTCAGTCATGCAGCTGTGCGTGTGGATAAATTTGTACTTAATTTTCACATGCATCTCCTAGATTCACCTGTCAGGTGCCCGAGAGCTTCAATTGTACAGTGTCACTGCAAGTAATTATAGATGCAATGTTTTTGCTCAGCACACTTAAAAACTTCACAGACTCAACCTGTTTCACTGTTCTTGGAAACTTCAGAGGTCCAAACTGTCTAATTAAGCATTCCTCAGTTTTCACATACTTTCATTCTGTGAAGCCTCAATGATTTGCACAGCTGAGCCTCCTCAGCCCCACATCTCACAGTCATACAGTAAGAGCTGTACCCCAGTTACCCTGATTTAAAGCAAATCCACATCCAATGTATGTGGATTCACTTGAAGGACCAGAACTGGATCAGGCAAAGCAAATAAAATGGAGTAAGTAATTAAGAGAAGGATGTATCAAATGAGACCCTACAGGTATTTTCCATCTCCAATGGCTAAGAGTCACTCTCTTTTTTTCCCCCCAATAAGATCTGAGGCAATAAAAAGCCTCCGAAGACCTCGCTTTTTTGCTAATGTCCAAAATGGTCTTTGTTTGCACAGAAACAACGTAGAAAGATATAAAAATAGGCTTAAATTAGCATATTGCCAAATTGGTCTACTGTAACAAGTGCTTTGAAGTCTGGCGTGCTGACTGATTCCCCACAGGAAGTTGAGTACTCTGAAAACAATTAAGAACAAAAAAGGGGCGGGGGGGAGGAGAGAGGGAGCAGGCGAGTACAGTAGTTAAATTAAGCAAAGTGAGCCTTGGAATAGTCAAGGGACTAAACAAGCCATCGAATCACTTAATAACAGCACTTCTTTAGCAGCAGAGATAGAAAACACCAACTGGATTTTTAGAAACTAAGGCATTAAGGCTTGAAAAAGCAGAATGACAGAAGTTTAAATTAAATAAATGAAAATTACTTCAGAATATAATAGAAGGTAATAAGGCACCAAAACTGCCAGTAGTTATCGTAGCTAATCCTGTGTTCTAAAATTGATCCTAATGTAAAAGCATTGTGCAATTTAAAAGTAATAAACATAATAATCCCTGCCATTTTACATAATAAATAAATCTTAACTACGTTTCCCATTTGTATAAAGCCTTGTGAAATGACGGTTTTGGTTGTTAAAAAAAAATCCAAATGTTTGCTTCACAAGGATATTACAGTGATGCAGTGGAAGATATTTTGAGAGGGAAGGTTAAAATATATTTTATAGGCAGTAAACATAACTCTATCTGAAAAAATGCACACGCCACACAAAGAAAGACCTTTCAGATTATACAATAAACATTTTACACTGTGGAATACCTTCTCTATAACATTTTGTCTACACTGAAATGCATAATCGCACGCTGAAATATGGTTACTATTATTATTATTATTAATATTGTGGTAGCATACAGGGGAACTACTGTATAATTAGCAGTGGTACCTGTCCCAAAGATCCTGTTATGCAGATAAGCGAAACAGGTAAAGGTTTCACCATCTGTGGTTTACCAAATAGGAGTGAGGTGCAGGGAGGATTAAATGCTTAATCCAATTAAGTAGTGAATCTCCAAGTAACTGATGGTTTCCGGATCAGGTCCCACATTACCGGTATAAGGGAACAGAAGGCTGTGGTTCAGCTGGGACCCGAACCTACATCCTTGTCTTCCCTAGGCATGATTTAGCAGTAGCTCATCAGAAGTTAATTCTGTTCCTTTGGACCCTCTCCTTACAAGCCTACAGGCGCTCCCGTACCTCCATGGTGCGGCACCCACGAGGCGTTACAAGGAAAGTAGCTCTCCGTCTCACAGCAACACACCTCAAACATGCAATATAGGGCTTTAAGCCTCAAGAACTTCACTGGCTTTTCCCCCTGCCACCTTCTTCCCCCACCTTTATACATGCACAGCGGTGCCTCTATATTTTTGTCATCCCCACTAGGAGCATTAGGACAAGGTTATACTATTTTTAAAAAGTTTGGTAACTAACTTTGAAAACAAGACCTCAGTAACTAACCTTTCTGGTTGCCAAGCAAAGTTGTGTAATCTCCACCCTTGGAGGTGTTCAAGACTCAGCTGGACAAGGCCCTGAGCTAGCCCACCTAACTGGACCTGCTTTCAGCAGGGGGGTTGGACGAGATGATCTCCAGAGGTACCTTCCAGCCTAAATTACTTTATGATTCTATGTTATGTATTTTTATTTCAGGTGTCTTCCCTGACATGCTAAAAAATTAATTTCTTTCAAATCCCCACCCAACATTTCTTACCTTACAGAAAAGAGTCCACATGTTCTTCAAGGTACAGAGGAGTACCATATAAATGAACTAGATACTTCTACAAAGTATGTCTACCGATGACATGTAAGTCCTGTACCCCTTCTAAATCTTTCTAAAGTCCTAAAGAGAAAGACACGCATTTATCCTTTGTTCACTTGCAACTCAAAGCCTGTACAGTATGTGAGAACTCTAAACACTGAGGTTGTAGGACAAGCCAGGAGACCCATGCTGACCTCAACGGCCTAAAGAATCACCTTTATTGTACAGTAACTGTTCTTTGAGAATGTGTTATTACAGATGCCACTATAGAAGATCAGTAAGCATTATCTTGTCAGAATAGCAGCTTTGCGAAAATCCAGCTGCCTTGAATGCTGATTTATGTTACTGCATTCCCAAATTTAGTAACCAAGGAAAAGCTGGAGAGCTTGATACTGGCATTCACACTTCTGGCCAAAGTAATATGTATCAGAAAGAATAATTTGAAGCGAGAGACCTACAGAACTCTCTCAGAATGGACTTCTGCACAAGTCTTACTATATTTCTGTTCCTCTCTGAACTATGTAGACTTTAAAACAGTACTATAAAATGAAAGAAAACTAAGTAGTACTTCTCTGTAAGTAAAAAACAATAGTCTAGACAAGCTAAGGGTCTAGATTCCTTCTAGATTCCTTCCTTTTCTAAGGAAACCTGTCCAAGATGAGGCCAGAGGAGACTGTTGTCGTGGTTTAGCCCAAGCTGGCAGCTAAGCACCACCAAGCCTCTCTCTCACTCCCCCCTGGTGGGACAGGGGACTGAATCGGAAGGATTAAGTCTTGTTTTATGGATACGACTGCATTCAAACTTTTATTGGCTGCCTATAACAAGAATCATCTTCATTTTGAAAAATATCTTCTAACTTTCATGCCTTATCTCAAGACTACCTGGTCATCTTGGAACAACCTTTTTGTACAGTGCTTGGGTTTTTAGCACAGACAATTGTCAGGTGAGGAGAGAGGAGCAGGATGTGATTTAGCCATGGGTCTGTGAGGTTTGGTCGAAGAGATCTGAAAAGAAAGTAAGTGTCTAACAGACCTGCACTACTTTGTTCAAAAGCCACCACATGAATGTCATCATATCCCCTTCAAGCTTAAAAATCATCTCCGCTGGAAGTCTCCTTAGATTGTATGAAACATTGGCTACCATTCATTTTATTGTTTGTTCTCGCCGCCTTATTATTTCCTCTTCTTCCTTTAATATTATGTATTAATATTATAGTACCACCTATAGCAACAAATTAAAATTGCAACTTCCATCGGAAACATTATCTTGTTATGCTAGGTTCTGTATAGATCTCACTGGTAATATGATATAGTTCCTTGCTCAAAGTATCAAAAATAAACATGACAGAAACAAAATCAAAGCGAAAAGAGGTGGCCCAGCTCATGTCACATGTCAACAATAGAACAGGTTTCCTAATTCCAGGTCCAAGGTACCACATTGCTTTACTTTTTTCTTTGGCACTTTGCCTTTTGTCTCTACGTCTCTTCTTGTCTTACCTTACAGCTGAACATTTATGCCTGAGAATGTGTGAGCGATTTACAACTCAGCTAACTTGTATACAGGCAATTTCAGTCGTTAGTATTTGTTTAAGCTTCAATTCTTTTATCAATAGAATTTTGGAGACTAGAAACAGAAGTATAGAGATATTACCTGATTTGGTCAACAACAAGATTGGGATAGAATACAGGCCTTTTGGTGCTCTAGTTATAAAACTCTTAGTTTTTGCGAGCAGAAGCAGACAACTGTCACCCTTGGTCAGAGCTATCTGTAACCAGATTCTCACAATATCAAGGCCCTGCTAATATAACCTATCTGCCAGCATTTGGTGCCTTCCTAATATAACTACATAAAACAGGTCCATGGGCGGGCCAAATGAGCCCACATGTCTGCAAAGAAACGTCAAGTCCCCATGGGGTAAGGCTTCTTCATTCACTAAAGTCAGTCACTGTCCTGCTAAAGGGGGGGGAAAAAAAAAATTAAAAAAAAAAATCAAGAGTTTCACTTTTTATGCATTCCTGATCAGCACTTTCTGGATAGCAAGTTAGAATATAGGAGATTTTAAATGCTTTCTTTGAAAGTAGAAAAATATATCTTTTAAGCAATCAAGCGTTAACTGTGAGAATTAAAAATATCTGTTCCATATGATCAAGTCCCAGGTAAAGTAATATTAAGTATGCATAAGAAAGTTCAGGTAGGGAGAGCAAATGATTAAAATAAAAGTCCCTTGGGTCAAAACACAAGAGTAGTGGACATAGATAAAGTACCAGGGAAAGGAGATGAAATACAAACAGGATGTGCTGTGGTGTCCAAATGAGACACATTACTGAAAAAAGTGTTGCATCATTAACCACTCCATCAACTGGCTCTGCCAGGGCTGCAATGGACTTTCTATTGCCAACACCAAGTCCACTGACAGCACAGAGGCCTTGGAGAATATAAGGATCTCAGATCACTCTCTGGAATGTTTGCTAGTCTCACTTTAATACTTCAAAACAGAGAAGGGACAAAAATCATAATCAAACTAAAAGAGAAACAGCAGTGGTATTAGCAGCTGAAAACCAATTTCAGTTGCGTGATGGGCCTCTCAATATGTGACTGAGGTCAGTATCTCCTGTATTGGTAACTCGATGGTCAGTTAGTCCCTAGACTTCTGTGAACGTGATAGGTGTTGTCCACAAGTTGCACAGCTTTTGTCGCTGGTGCTGGGGTAGCTCTCTAGAAGTCATCCAGTGCTCTGAATAGAAAACACACCCAAGAAACTTTCAATAGCCCGAATCACTAATTCTGACCTGAACCCATACACTCAAACTGAAGTGCTGAATGCCACCAACTTGCCCTGCAGTCCACAGAAACTGATAATCTTCAGTGCCTCCAGAATCAGTCCCCTAATGATGAGCCCTGTCTGGCCTCCATGGCATTCCCCAGTGCACAGCCCACTGTGTGACCAAACACAGACCTTCTTGAGCATCTACAGACTGCAATTTTAAGCACTGTTGGAACTATTAATTCAGAGGGGTGGAAGTTTGTATAAGCATAGTTAAATGCTATCTGTAGGTAAGTGCATAGTTAATCCATTGCATCCACTGTGAAAATAATTAATTGTAGTGTTTTACAAAACAAAATAATTTGATGTCTCAAATCTGAGCAATTTGCATTTTTTTCAGTTTGTTTCAAAAAGTATTTTAAAAATGTTTATTCAGAACTGACAAACTTTATGAAATTTTTAAAATTACTATTTTAGAGGTTGCCATAAAAAACTCTCCGTTTGTCTATTTTACTGCTAAGCTCATTCCAAGTAAATTTTCAGACAAAAGTCTTAGTAACTGAAAGAGTTAAAAGAAAAATACCTTTTATTCTTACTCTGTGGAATACACAAAGCAAATGTGGATTTACTTTGTGTGCTTTGGGGTTAGTCATATTCACTCTTTCATTTCCATGTCAGTGAAGAATCCAGTACCTCCTTTAGCATGGTTTATACTTTCACACACACACATGCACACACAAAAAAAGCCACCAACAAGAATGAGAAAAACATGGTTAAAAATAGGATCCTCTTGATTGCAGTCCCACAGAAACTGGCAAAAGGACTTGGGGACACGAAGCTTCTATTAGCCTGTTTGTTTTTAATTGACTAGATTTCAAGTTGACAGTGGCCTTTTTAGCAGTGTACAGAACAAAACAGCACCACATGGCCAGCAGGATCCATTTTAAAGTGGTGCTCTCTTATGTCCCCTGCTGAGGATTGCACCATATGAGCCATCAGTAACGCCAAGTCAAAGGCCAACCATCAATAAAGCTCTTGCTGTGATCAAGAATATTTAAACAATGGACCAGACACTTCTAGTGGTAGTTATAGCAGAGCTAAAGCTGAAGTAGGGTGGCACTACCTGACACTTGTTTTCTCTCTGAAATTTTACAAAATATAAAGTTTTATCTGGACAATGTTGCTTGCAGTAAATATTTTAGTGCAGATTCTATTCTTAATTAAATTAATGGAATATGATAGACACTACTTGTCTAGATAGAAAGCCTGTGAAAGTCAGTGGGAACTTCTCCATTCAATTCACTGGTCTCTGAATTTGGTCTATAATCACAGAATCAC
>NW_010521291.1:0-13639 GCF_000687285.1 Phaethon lepturus | reverse complement strand
CCCCCCGCTCCGGAGCCCTTCGCCTCGGTGTGTTCGAGGAGTTTTGACTGAGTTTGTCTCTTGTTCCTGCACTACCAGCTTACAGCCAGGTGACATTCGTGTGTGGTACAAAAGGCACTAAACAGATGGAACGATCTACGGGAATGGCGCACTAATACCTGGCGGCATCTAGAAAGGCGTCTTTCTTATACAGACTTAACCCTTACAGTTCTTTTTATGTCAGCAGAATCTCATTAGATGGAATAAAATTATATAGCGTGATGAACTTGACATCACCTGATGCTCCAGCAGTGGAAAGGGCCATCGACAAGTTTCAGGTGAGTCCAACATGGACGCTGCAGATGCTCTCGGCCACCCTTTTCTTAGAGGACCTCCCGTCTGTGTTGTAGGCTAATCCAATGCCAGGGTGCTGCCACAGCCCCAGAAGAAGAAAAAAAAAAAAAGATGGCACTAACTTCAGATAAATCGCAAGCCAAAGAACACCGGCAAACCTAGAATTTAATGTATATGTTTAAAAAAAATAATTCCCAGTGCTTTGTTTGCTTGCTGCCCCCGATTTTTCACACACCACAATCACCTATACCTCTTTCAGTTAGTTTAAAAATACTGAAAAAATGTAAGTTGCCAGATCATGCTACAAATGTGACCGACACAGGGAGCATCAGAGCAATGTCAAGCCTTTATTTTTTCTTTTTTTATTTATTTCTTCTGTAGGTATAATATATACAATTTAGCTGTCTAAACTAGTTTCATGAATATCACAGTAAAAACAGCCAGTGTTCCCACTGATGGCTTATTGCTACCACACAGTTCCTTCTACCCTAAATCATAAGGAAAACGATGTAAACTCATGTTGCCACCCCTATACCCATCATAGCAATAATAGTTTAATTGCTGTCAGGTAATCAACCAAGGACAGACAGTTCTTAAAATCCATTAATATTTCAAACTCTCAGTACAGACTCTTGTCAAAACGCTAAACTGTTAAACTACTTAGTTGTCCTCAGTCTGCCGAGGGAAGCGGGGTGTTGGGGAGAACATTCCTGAGGAAAGCCATAGTACAAGAGCTGTTTGCTTTCTCATTGGGTCTGAAATATCCACTCTTGGGAGATAATTTTTTTTTCTGTGCTTTCACAGTACCTACTTTGAAATATATTCTTACCCATCTCCTGTTCATGTTACCTCTTGCCAGCATCCCTATCTTCGTTACTCCATACAGAAGAGGCCTTAATCTGTAAGCTTTATTTCACCCTGATAGACACCTTCCTGACAGACAGCCCCTCCACCTCACCCCCAGCATTTCTCGCCTTTGCTGGGATAATCAACTAGTATAAAGCAGCCTTATGAGTGGAATCCTTGCTCTCAAGGAGAACTTAGATCCACACTTAACGTGGTGCATTTGGCTTTCACCCTACATTTCATTTAATTTTTGCTTTCTGAACAATGATGTCATGATGCGCCAAGCTTCCAAAGACCTGAGTTGAATTCATGTCCGTAATTCACCTTTGGACAAGTTAGTTGAGCACAGATTTGTAAAACTCTGAAAGACATTCAAGTTCCTAAATCCACCTGAAATGAAAAGAAACAGGGACCTAGATGTGTTTTAAGGTTCTGAGTCCAAACTACACAAAGAATAAAAGGGGTTTGGAGAGGGTTTTTAGGAAATGTTCCTAAATTTCTTTCGAATGGGGAAGTTATTAGTCTTTCTTACTTACATGTGAATCTTTGCCAGGAATTAGGTGCAGAATACCCAATTTTTCAACAGGAATTAAATATCTAGTACTTTTCAGGAACTCAGTTTTTGGACTTACTAATAAACTCTTGTATAGGTTGGGAGTCAGCTTTTCTGATCTTCTGTCATCAGTAAAATAAGATAATCTTACTTTATCCATTTTCTTTATGTAGAATGGCAGTTCTTCCAGACAAGGAACCTTACTGTACACACTTACCACACCATCCGCCATGGGACCAAGCACAGCAGGTATGCTGGGCGTTACGCAATTGAACATGCCTGTTCTACCTTTGGTAATGTACAGCTCTATCATGAATTCTGGTTTTTGTGTTGTTCTGATACTGGTGGTTAAAATCTCAGCAGTTTAGTTCAGAACCTTGCAATATGTATGAATTTTAAGTTACTGCTGGGTTTAAAAATGTGTGAAAACAGTAAAACAATGTTTGCCACTGAACAAATTATTACAGCATGACACAACGCAGTCTGACTACTGTTCCGCTCATATCTGTCCCCACCTCCTTTCAAACATGAAATACAGCCTCGTGAAACTTCCACCATGTGTATTTGCAGCATAAATAAATTTTCAGATCAGAAATCAAGGTTCTAAGTCATCAATGCTAAACACGTACTTTAAAAATTTGGGTGACTCTGCTTTTTGAAACAGCAGTTAAGACTAAAGTTTTCTATTCACAGGAGAATCAGTAAGAGGAGTGGAGAGAAGTGTTCAAGAAACGTGTGGATGTGGCGCTTCAGGACATGGTCTAGGGGACATGGTGGCGCTGGATTAATGGTTGGACTTGATGATCTTGAAGGTCCTTTCCAACCTAGTGTTTCTGTGATTCTGTGATTCTGTGAGAAAGGGAGGTGTTTCACAATGCTGAAAGTGTTTCTGTCAGGTATGATCACCAGAACTGGAATAGACAGGCTGGTTCCCAGTGCATTAATAGGTACCTGAGGAGCAGCACAAACCTCCTATGATGTTCCTTCTCTTCTTAATCCTGCCTAGTCTAGTCAATGACAAGGACATCTTTGAGAGAAGTCGGGGGTGGAATTGGGATGGAGATGTCTGAGGGATTTGTTTTGGATTTTAGGGGGGGTTGTTTTGTTCTACTGTGGGTGTTTGTTTTGTTTTGCTTGTGGGTTTGATTTTTTTTCTTTTTTTCAAGAACACACACTGGAGCATGACTGAACATGTATCACATTGCAAATGCGACCTGGGAAATAACTGCAAATCTCAGTGCTTACCAATGTAAAAGAATATAGATGGGCACAGAGAATTTATTAATACTCTAGCCCTGCGCACACACAAACTTCCATCACGTTTTCATCCAGAAAGGGACCAAGTTCCCAATTCTTTTTGCTCCATCTTTTCCAAAAACTAAATTCAGAATGTTTAAATAACAAGTGAGGAAACTTCAGCTGAATAAATCATTTGAGCCACAGACTTTCAATTTGAGTTTTATCTGAGTTTTGTCAGCTTATGCTTTGGCAGAGCTTGAAAATTAAGCACACAGCCAAGCAGAGACACCTCTGAGACTAACTCTAGGCACAAATTTAGCATTGCTTTTTTGTTGTTCTTTGTTGTTCAAGCTATTTTGCTACTTTATACTTTGCTTTTAACCTGTTTCTTTCCCAAGCTGTGTTTGGAAAGAAATTAACATTATATAAATCCCATCCCATAAACACAAAGGAATATCCAAACAGAAGCATCCAGGAAAGTACTTCACACGATGTGGCAATTGTGAAATTCTTCATAATTTTATTTGCATTGTTCTTTTCAAAACAGCATCTGCCAAAAACACTGATGTCTTCTTATAACACATTTATAAAGCAGTGCATATAAAATGATCAGAACTTTTCTACAGGTGTGCAGGATGAGGCAGGCAGACTAAAATCCCAAAAGGACGCGTTTCCTCAGTTCACTGACTATTCTTAGCACAGCAACAGTAACATTTCTGAGACTAACGTGTTCCCAGCCATCTCACACGCTGCTTTTAGAGTTGTCAATAGTCCCATTTGCACCTTTTCAGAAGGAAAGCCAGGATGCTGTATAGCCGATCCAATACACAAGACTGCAAAAGTGTAAGATGAAAAGAAAAAAAAAACTTAGTCCTTACTCTGAAAAATCTTTAATAACAATGTTGAAAAATAGATAATTGACCTGCAATTGCATATCAAGGTGATTTAAGGCAGCTGAAGGCTATGCAATTTAAGCAACCAAGGTGTGAGAAAATCTAACAAGAGGATTACTCTTATCAATACTTTTTCATGCCCTCTAATTCCATTTTTTGTCTAGCATCTTGCTAGTATATGACAGTGACAGTTCAGGTGAAAGGCCCATCTAGCCCAGTAACTTGTCTCAAATAAGCTTTTTGCTATTGGTCACTGGGGAAAAATATATACAAATGACAAGCATATATGATATTGTCCCTCATCACTGCTACTGTCTCAGTCTGCAAATATTCCTAGCTCAGAGCCAGGGTTGTATTTTATGCATTTAATAATTCTTGATGGATTTCCCCTTAACTAATGTGTCTGGTTTCCCCTTGAACATTTCACTTTTTAAACCTGAATACTTTCTGGTAAGGAGTTCTACAACTTATATTTACAATATAGCTTAATAATTTCTTCCTTACTTACATCTTACTGCTATCACAATCTCACAGGAGGACTAACCACTGCCAAGAGAGATTACCTTTAACTTTCTCTCAAATCTCTGTTGACAGAGATCTCACACCTTCCTCAGCATCTCCCAGGGCTTCTCTCTCCTCATGGCTACGAAGACTCTTCTAACTTTGGCTGATGTTGGAATTCAGCAGCAGGTGAAAGGAAGACAGCAGTTTCTCCAGTCTTTGTGCATGAGGACAACAGATGAGGAGCTTGGACGGATTAACTAGATGCAGTAGCAAATATGGGCTATCCCCATCATCTATTCAAAATGAAGAAAAGAAGACAGGAATCAAGTTAGAAGATGAGGCTACCCGGTTTGCTACATGAAATGGACAATGTATGTATAGGGTCTCTAAGAGAGTAGTACTTGCAAGCTCACAGTGCAAACTGCTTGTGTTTCCCACTGGTGGTGGCTAAAGTGGCTAAAGTGGGTGAAGCTGGGGGGACAGGCAGGTATAGCAGCAACCACTCAAGGGGCCTCACTGAGTAGTTTTGCCTCCAAGCAGATAAAACCCATCTTGCTCCAAAAGAAAATGAGAGGTGTACAAGTTCAGAACAGTTATGCCAGGAATACCATATAGCAGCAGCATGTCTGAAAGGCCAGTAAAGAGAAAATGATCACAGTGGGGGGTTGTCTCCAGTGGAAAGAGGACGTATTTTCTCTTACCTCTAGAATATCATTCTGAAAACATGTATGCTCTGAATCCAAGCCAGAAGGATGATGTAGGTCACTGTGGCTGCAAAATCTACCATCAGCCATATCAACAGCTGGGGTTTTGATCTTGGGATGGATCATATGGTTTTGTAATGGAACATACATCCTCTAGAATAAGGAGAGCCTCTGCAAGAGTCACAGTCTTCACCAGAACCGCAGGAAACCAACTGCTGGCATTTAAGGAGGTCTGCATGACCTGTTAGAGTGAACTGAAGGAGGAAGCAAAGAAGTGCCAGAGAGCACACATATGTGATAACAACACAATAAATAATGGATGAAAATGTGGAAATTCTGTATCTCCAAATAAAGGATAGGTCATGGAATAGATATAGTCACATAGGAAATGGAAAACAAAGAGTGATATTTCACACAGGTGGCAAAGAGGGAATCAAACCCACAGGGCACATGTTCCTACAAAAATGCTAGAAGACTAAGAAATAAGAGAGCGAGTTGCTGGGGAGTCTCATTTACTTTCATTTAATTTTTTGCCTTAAATAATTTCAATAACCTAGACATGCTGAAAATTTGGTAGCAGAAAGACATTGCAATGCCAGGCTACCGAAGTCACAAGAAAGCCAGCAGAGGTTGGGTAGAGGGAATAGAGTCATATGCTAAAGCGATGTTCAAGTTAAACCAACGTCACCTATACAAGCAAACATCCAGCCAGGATGATAGCACTTAGTATGTTATGTGAGAAATTACACTGAGAATGAGAGCTGGAAATGCAGTAGGAACTGAAATTTTAATGACCGATCTTCAGACATGGGAAAGACTAAATCAAGAAATAACATGAGCAATCAATGACTAACACAGATCAGATGGTTAGGGAATCCAAAAGAGAAGATGGAATCCATTAGTTGTACATGATCTTATCCTAAAGTATTGAAACAACTAGACCATACTTTGGCCTCTGTACTTCATTACAGTAACATACTCCCAAGGGAAGTAAAGTGCAACAAATCTGCAGAAGTTACATTCAGCTTCAAGAACATGAGCTACAGAAAGAAAGAGAAAGCCCTTAAAAGGTAGTTCAGGCTGTATAAAAGAATTAAAACCTTACAGGTGATACTAGACAGACCCAGTACATATCAGGTCTGAAGATAGGGTTGAGAAAGGACAAAAGTAAACTTACCTGGCCTTGAAACAAAGCAAAAAAGTTTATTACACATGAAAAGGCATCTGTCAAAAGCTGAAGATGTATCCAAAGGAAGAAACCAAGAACAGTCAAATTCTGGGAGATTAAATACAATAATGGAGGCCCCCCAAAAAGAATCAGAGAAACAATAAGTGAAAGGAGTAAAAAAAAAAAAAAAAAAATTATTTCCAGAAAGCCTACAGCACCAAAAGATGATAGGACTATAAACGTAAAATTCAGGAGAGGACAAGACAACTTCAGAGAAACTAAAGTAATTCTTTTTCACAGAATCACAGAATCACTAGGTTGGAAAGGACCTTCAAGATCATCAAGTCCAACCATTAATCCAGCGGCATCATGTTCCCTAAACCATGTCTTGAAGTGCCACATCCACACGTTTTTTGAACACTTTTTATTAATATTCGCTGCAGAACAAAGTGAAAGGGTTTTTATATTCTCACCCTTCTCTCTCTAAAATTGAAGTGACTTCAAAAGACATAATGGATAGATTGGCAAAGTGAATGGTGACAAATCTCAAGAATTGCTAGTGGTAACCACCATGAAACATCACAAAAAAAAAAATTATAGTTATTCACCAAGAAAACTCAAGGATGGACAAGGTGTTTTGCTGCAGACATTGCCGGTGCGTGATGTTTTGCTTTTTACTTGAGGACTAGAAAATATCAAAAGTGACATGAATTAAAAACAAATTTGAAAAAGTTGCTAAGGGATACTGAAAGAACAGACCAAATTAGTGGAAACGGTAGTAAGGAACGGGTCACATGGAGATGCGGATGAATGCGATCCACTTTGGAACAGTGACTGTGGCATTTGCAAATTGAAGTTCTGCCTTACAAAACTTTTGGAGTCTCTTAATTGGGGTCAAGAAATTTGCATATAACAAAAGATCTGGCTGACACAATCTTTTTGGATTTCGAAAAGCCTTTTGAGAAACTCTCTCATCAAGTGCTTTTAAGGAAACAAAGCAACCAGGACTAAGATAAAAAGGTGCTGGTGTGGATAAATAATTGAATAAAGAAAAACACAGCAGGTAGGAGCAAGTGGTCAGTTCCTACAACAGGTAGGTATCAAGTGGAGTTTTGCCGGGTCTGATTTAGACAAGTGCTATTTAGATTATTTGTAAAGAACACAGAAAAAAAGTTATGTAGTGACATGCTAAAGTTGCTGATCAGAGCTATTTAACATAGTAAGGATGGGGGCAGCTATACAGAATTCCAGAAGAGCTTTATAAGACAAAGTAACTCAACAAAATACAATGGCAGGTGAAACCCAATGCAGATAAATGCAAAGCAATGTTCATGGAAGAAAAAGTCTTGTCTTTAGAAAAATATCCTAGCTTTCCTTGCAATCATGAGATGAGTGCTTAGCAGAACTTAAGAAATCAAGTCTAACGAAGGGAGGAGAGAGGAAATGGGGTAGAGGGGAGGTTCTGTGTTTCATGTACAACCTGGAAACTTTATACCGCTCTGATATCCTCACCTCGGGAAGGATATAACAGTGTAAGCAGCTGAGAGAAGGATAAGAAGTATAATCACAGGTTTGAAGCGGTTTTCATCCAAGGAATTAAGTTTTGTAAAGAATAAAATAGGATTATTCAGTGATACAAGAATGAAGTGATAAATAAAACAAAAGTATTCAAGTTTGGAAGAATTCTATGATTTACCATGGACTATTCTTGCCTTTCAGTAGGTACCCCTTCAGGGCCACTGTCAGGGGTTGCTGGATTAAATGGGCTTTCTGTCTGACCTGTATAAGCATCCTTACATGATGTGCAATCTTCTAAATTAAGCCCACTACTTCATATTCTGTCACTAATGACTGTCATCATCAGATTACCAGTATCTCATGATTTGATATTTACTACTAAAACTAGAAAAGAAGACTGAGACAAAAATTTTTAAAAAGATATTGCAGGTTAAAAATAAATAGTAAACATGGGGTTTAACTCTAATGGTCCTACAAACACATGCTGCTGTTCAGAGCACAAAAACTAGCAGAGAGCAGCATTTGTTGGCTTAATTGCAAGCACAGCATTGTCAAAGCAGTGATGCTTGTATAATAATCAAGTTTTGTGTTTGCTACCCATCAGCCAGCCTGTACAATTATGTTTTGTAAGACCTAAGGTGTTGGAATTTACAAAGGAAAACAACACCAGCAGCTGCAATAACTCTGGGGTCTAAAATACACTCAGAATTGTACTAGAACTCACCTTACTAATTCTAGACTGATATTGTAGCCAAAACCCACACTATCAAAGCAGTAAGTATGGAATCAAAAAAAAGACACTTTCTTGTGCCTCCACCATCCTTCACACAAAGTTCAGCCACAATTTGGCTCCCTATTGAGACTCAGCTTAGCCCATGTGACACCATGGTAAGAACATGTGCCAGAAAACACGGGGTTTGTGTCTGATTGCTTTTACCTCCTTGCTACCTGTGTCCGCTGTCCGTGGCTTTTCATTTAGTTTTCACAGGATCATAGAATAGTTTGGGTTGGAAGGGACCTTCAAAGGCCATCTAGTCCAACCCCCCTGCAATGAGCAGAGGCATCTTCAACTAGATCAGGTTGCTCAAAGCCCCATCCAACCTGACCCTGGATGTTTCCAGGGATGGGGCATCTACCACCTCTCTGGGCAACCTGGGCCAGTGCTTCATCACCCTCATTGTGAAAAATTTCTTCCTTATATCTAGTCTGAATTTACCCTCTTTTTAGACATCAATAGCCACAGTCCAGTCATGGAGTTTGTCCCACCAAGCTTCAGTAATGGCAACCAGGTCATAGCTTTCTAGCAGCACGGTGACATCCAACTCCTCCTCTTTGTTGCCCATACTGCATGCATTGGCATAGAGGCACTTCAGCTCAGTTGTTAGCCATGTCACCTTCTTAGAGGAGCACCACTTAATTCCTTTGAGGTATGTCACTGGTGTTTCCCTGTTGGCTTCTATTACCTCAGAAGCCCCTGGCTCGTCTCCATAGGACTTCAGGTGTGCTGCAGTGTACCCAGTAGGTTTCAGAGCAACAGGCTGAGGGCCCTTACTAGCACCCCATACCTCTAACCTTGGCATGTCACCCCACAGCTTGTCACGGACAAGTCTGAAAGTATCCCCTTCAAGTCTAGTTTAAAACTCTGTCAATGATCCCTGCTAGCTTGTGAGCAAAGACCCTCTTCCCCCTTTGAGAAAGATGAATCCCATCTGATGCCAGCAAGCCTAGGGCCATGTAGGCCATCTTATTGTCAAAACCATCTTATTGTCAAAAACCCCCAAAAATTGTGGCGGTGACACCAGCCACAGAGCCATGTATTAATAGCCTGGGCCTGTCTGTTTCTTCCAATGTCACTGCCCACAACAGGAAGGAGAGAAGAAAAAATAACCTGTGCTCCAAATTCCTTTACCAACCATCTCAAGGCCCTGAAGTCTCTTTTCATCACCCTTGGACTACGTGTTGCAGCTTGCAGTGTTCCATGGGGCACCGACGTGGAAGAGCAGTGATAGGTAATAGCCCAAGGGCCATACCAGGCTAGGAAGTTTCCTAGTGATGTCCTTAACTCGGGCCCCAGGGAGGCCACAGACTTCCCTAAGATGAGAGTCTGTCCAGCATATTGGTCCCTCTGTTCCCCTCAGAAGGGAGTCACCTACAACTACAACCTGTCTTTTCTTCCTTATGAAAGTGGTTGTGCTATAAGGACTAGGCCTTTCTGACTGTGGCAACACCTCTGCTGTAGATGGACCATCATCCACGTCACCCGTTGAGTTACCACAGATTTGCTCCAGGCTTTCAGATTTCACACATCATGCAAGTACCTCTAGTGCACACATAGCTCCTCCTCCAGGACACTGTGGTTGTTCTGCACTGTTGATACAGGATGAGAACAGTAAAAACTATTTCCATTTCTACTAATGTACTGTAAAACTTCTCCTTCCTTTTAATATACTTTTCTCATCCTATTTCTCTGCTCTTTTAAAGCCCTTCAATGTATGTGTTACCAAAGCAAAACAGTACCAGGACAGTACCAGGAAGGCTTTGAACAAGTTACAAGACCCATTTACCCTTAAAACATTCTTTGCTGATGACACTGCCATTTTTATTAATACAGTATAGTACTGGCTATACTGATGTCATATTAACTACTAGTGATAAAAGTGTTGTCCAGTGGGTGGAAATCACATGCCTACAAAAAGATGCAGTCAAATCAACAAAGTCAGCCTCACATATTACAAAAAGGAGAGTCTTGAACTGAATAAGCACAAGGCATGCACAACAGATTGTTCTTCAGAGTGCAAATCATATACACAAACAGTAGCACAGATCTTTCGCTTGGCTGCAAAAGTCCTTCAGTGTCTAAGAATAAACCAGCTATTCCAAACAACTAGACTGTCATCTGAGCAAACTTTACACATTGGTGAAGGAAAGAAGGAAAATTTAGAGTTCCTTCCTTAAACAGATGTGCATCTGCAATCTGCAGGAACAAAGGGTAACCTTGTGAATGGTCTAGGGTCCACTCAAGATAGCCAAGATATACCGGGGGGAAGATTTTACAGACAGCCTGGATCATTAATAATTGTTCCTTGGCAGCACACATGTTGCAAGAAATTAATTGCAGTTCTATCCCTTGTGTGGCTGTACACTAATAGCCTGGTTCACAAACTCCTTGGGCAGCCTTTATTTAATATTGCCTTAGACAAGTAAACCTGCATCTCCCCACCTTTAGTCAGGCTGAGTAGAATCCAACTCTCTAAATCATCTTGTGAGCAACTTGTGGAATAAAGGGGTCACAAATCATTCTGCCTGTGGTCCTTCAGTGAGCATCTTCATGTCTTTGCCCAGGCTTCTTGAATAATGAGCAATAGAAGAGCCACAGCTGGGCTCATTGGAGGGAAATGCTTTAAATGAGCAGAGGTAACCGTGTCTAAATCCTTTCAGTGCTGCTGCCCAGACATTTGATGGAGCAGGCAAGAAGAGGCGCTTTAATGTGTGAAAGAAGTGGTGGTAATAGCTTCTTTACCACCTTAGGAAAAGAAAATCAACGTGATGATATAAAAGTATGGGGTGTCCCGGGGCATGAGACTTCTAAACAAGCTTACAAGTTGCTCAGCGTAACAGTTTCAGAACCACCATAGCTTTTCCTGGGATTTAAGCATTGGACCCTTATTCAAATCTCAGAGAAAAATTAAAATCAGGGAGAAAAACAAAGAAAAAAGTTAAATACTGAACTCATATGTTACAAAACTTGTTTCTAGCATTGGGGTTACTGAAAGGTCTACTGTGGCAATTCTGCTGCTCCTATATGCTTTATTCATGCTACCACATTCATGGATGTACAAACCAAACAAAAGTGTTTTAAGACTTTCAGGTATTAATTTATGGCATTTATTTTGTATTTGCATAAACAAACAGTTAATTCCACTTTCAGGTCAGAAGGAAATGCTAAAAAAAAAAAATCCTCTAAACAATCCATCTTATTTTGCTCAGGAACAGAATTGTCTCAAAAGAACCAAGGAATGAAGGAGTTACTTCAATGTGGAAGTTACACACTGAATAAGTAACTAATACACTCTAAAAGCACACCCCCTTGTCATACACGTTTATTTATTTTCCAGGTATGGCTTATATCATGGCTGAAAACACATTCAGACAAAGGAAAAATGGGTAAAGAAGGGAATTAATCAGGAAATTCTAAAATTGTTCCAACACATTCTTCAGCTACAACTGTGAATAATCTACGCCTATAGTAGGAAGTCTAAAAACTCTTACAAATGGCCTAACACTTCTGTCATTGAAATCAGTAGGGAAAATCCAACCATAGATGAAATTTTATTCTTAGTTCTGCTCAAACAAAGGATTTATCTTTCATTTTCTATCTGTCAAAAATAGGAACTACTTTGGCTGATGCTTTGCCCTTGTACTTTTAGGGCTCAGTTGATGAATTAGGAGTAGTAAAAAGACTATTTTCAGTCTATTTTCAGCTATGTATTACAGTAATAATACTTTTACTTCGACCTGGTCTGTGCTTAAAACAAGAATGGTAAAAAACTCTGAACGAGAGACATTGTCCTGCAATATTTATGTTTGTATTTAGTCCTTATTGACATACACAATAGTAATTTACAGTCATTGTTTGTGAGACTCTAAACAACTCAACTGTTTATTACCTTAATCTTTTCTATTTTTGGGGATACTTTCTAAGAATCAACTGCTTTTTTCAGTCATTGGCACTATCAGCCAGTCACAGACACTTCTGTGTTGAGGTTAAGGAGTAACATGTCTCAGTCTTTCATTACTTTCTCATACTTAATTCCACAGCCCATATTGGTATCAACCAGGCTTGCATTGCTGGGCTAAGTTAGGTGAGGAACTAACCTTTGAAAAACTACAACCTTCAAACATCATACAAAGTTGGAAAGTAATGACATAGACTTTTTTTCTAGAGAAATAAATAATAAAGTGACAAAAACCTTAATTGTATATGACAAACAGGATAAATGCAGACTAGCAAAACTTCTTTTGGTTGCTTGCTTCCTAAATGGAACATTTTTTCAAAAATAAAGATAAGGATTTGTATTTTTAATTCCTTAATAATTTAAATGATGGCTTTCTCTCTAGAAGCTTCATCACTGAAATGTGAAAGATTGAGAGAAAAATCAAAGGCAATGGGTCATCTTGAAGATTATCATCAATAATTCATTAGACTCTGTGGTGGTGTTCTGGCCTCATATGAATACCATTTATTTCACCTCGTAATTACATTAAACCCAGCTGAGAAGTTCTCAGTGTATCTCAGGACCCTCATCTGTATTATTATATATGTAATGTGTATTGTTTACATTATAATTACACAGGTTAAACATTAACTCGGGATAAACAGCCAAAATCTTATTTGTTGGAATGTTATTATTAATTTTGCTTTTTGCCTATTTTTTTCAGCATTTCTAAAGATAGGAGAAGGAAGTTGGCAGCATCTACTCTGCATGCAGTTTTGCCTGGGTCCTAGAAACACTGCCTTGTAGACCAAGCTGGAAGAGTAGGTCTCTTGTATACCTGGTTGTGTTCAGATTACGGTCAGCTATATTTTTGATAACACACAGGAACCTTACAGGCTTGACGGCAGCTACGACTCCCCAAAACAGACTGGGAACACTAAAGACCCTTGGGCATGAAGAAACTTATTCAGACTGGCACTACTGTAACTGGTTGTCAAAATGGAAACTTAAAAAGTCCTAGTCTGAAGGTATAGAAATCTCAATCTAACATTTAAACCTTGTTTTAAATTAAAATTTAAAAACATTTAAAAATTAAAAATTTAAAATTAAAAAATTTAAAGTAAACCTACAATACTGGAAATGGTTCGATGCTATGATTCTATGCT
>NW_010521290.1:42340-44838 GCF_000687285.1 Phaethon lepturus | reverse complement strand
TAAATTGTCTTTATCTCAACCCACGATTTTTAACTTTTTTCCGACTCTCTCCCCCATCCCACTGTGGGGGAGGAGTGTGAGCAAAAAGCTGTGTGGTGCTTAGTTGCCTGCCCAGTTAAACCACAACAGTCCATTTGGGCACCCAACATGGGGCATGAAGGGTTGAGATAATGACAAATCTGACCAGAGTGTGTTAAAACAAATTTGTTATGAGCATTCATTATACTAGTTTAATAGTCACTGTTCTCAATGTTGATTTATTTGCTCTCAGATTTGTTGTGTTGCTTCTCAGATTTGTGTTATATAACAGTTTACTTGCTGTATATGTTCCCTGTTGCGGTGTTTATCATCTCTGGGAACTGGGTCAAGGTTATCATTGTGCTATACGTTGTAACTGTGACTTATGGTATGATAAAATGGCTGGTTGTGAAACTAATCTACTATTTGTACTTAGCATTGCAGTCATCTCTGTACTTCAGGAGTCATCTTTTAGAAACTATTAACAAGTACACTGCTTACCTTTTCTCCTCAGAGAGCCAATCTATGGGGGAGACAAGGGGGAACACTGTCCCCCACTCCCTCATCTTCCCCTTCACCTCCAGGCTAATCACAACAGCTCTTGAGAATTTTGAGTATCCTTGGGATGTTCAAACCAGCATGTTCCTATTTCTATGTCTCCTGAATGTGTTCCAGGTCTTGTTTAATGTTAAACAACTATTTAAGAATACCACCCAGAGATCTGCCCTGAGGCTGGATGGTTATAAGTGGCAGGGTGTGTGGGATAGTACGGGCAAGTACCTAGGACAGTGGGCACCTCCAGTGTTTTGGAACTTCACCCCTGAACAAGTGCAGAACACTGAAAAACTAGTAAAATATTTGGAAGAAGCATGCTCTCACCCTGGCTATTCCAGAGACGTGAATCACTGCAACATGCTGGGGCCTGACCCGTGCCTGCCAAACCCTGTTCAACACTATTCAGCACCTTCAAGGGGAAGAGAAGGTCTCTTGGATCTGATGACAAAACGACACGCACTGCAGTTATTCAAACCACAGCGAAAGGCACTGTGGCTGGACCAGAGGACAGCCTGTGCCAGTATCAGCCGCTTCTTTACACATGAAGAAATATTGGATGCAAAAGTCAGCTCATTTAGTAAAGGAAGAAACTCCTACTAAGAAGGGGAAGGAGGAAGAAGTGGACAAGGCAGGCTACTCCAAAGAAGGGCCGTCAGAAAGAGGAGGAATTGGCAGAACTCATAAATGAGGCAGTAACTACCCAATCCCTATCCCTGAGTGAGCTGCGAGATGTGTGAAAACACTTCAGCCATTGTCCAGGTGGCCTGGCAGCTCCGATGCTGGGATAACGGAGCCAGTAGCCTGGAATTAGAGGGTAGGGAGGCCAAGCAGCTGGGATCCCTCTCAAGGGAAGGGGGCACTGACAAAGCAACTGGAAAAGGAGCACAAGCCTTCAGTCTCTGGAGGAGACTCCTGTCAAGCATGAAGGAAAGGTATTGCTTCAAGGAAGATGTTAAATGTCACCAAGGCAAGAGAACCACCATGGAGAGAGGCATCCAGTACCTGAGGGAATTAGTCATGCCGGAGGTGATTTATGATGACCTGGACAACAAGCAGTTATCCAAAGATTCAGATCAAGTTAAGCACACAAGAACCATGTGGCACAAATTTGTACTGAGCATAACATCATCATATGCCAGCTCATTAGCAATAATGACCTGGAAAGACAAAAAGGGAGCAATGGCGGATGAATTGGCTGGCCAACTCTGGCAATATGAAGAAAATCTCTCCTCCTCACTATGCATCTCGGCTGTAAAGAAACTGTCCTGAGAGTTCCAGCAATTCACAGAGGGTACGCCATACCCCCTACCTATACAGACCAGCATCTCAACTATTAGGAGTAAACATTGTTCTGCTCAAGAGAGAGAATATAGTGGGTACACAGTATGGGCCACATTGTGGTTTCACCTGCATGACAATGGAGAGGACATGAGGAAATGGGATGGAAAATCTACTTCAACCCTAGACGCATGGGTACGTGAGTTGCAAGGAAAAACAAACACAAAAGGGGGTTCTTCCAGGAAAATTGCTGCTCCAGTTTCCAGTGGGCAGTTCCCCAGATGGAGCAGAAGAGCTGATCTTACTCCTGATCTTAATAAAGGGACTACTATAAGGGAGTGCTTAATAAAGGGAATATTATGACCAGGACCAGAGGGGCCCTGCCTCCAGCCAGGTGGAGGAGAGGGACAACTGGATTTTTTGGACTGTGTGGATTCAGTGGCCTGGCTCTGTATAGTAGAGTATAAGGCTTTCATGCACACTTGTGCACAGTGTACCCTAATGTCATCAAGCTATAAAGGAGCAGAACCCGTCTGCATTTCTGGAGCGACAGGAGGATCCCAAAAGCTGACTGTATTGGAGACCAAAGTGAGTCTAATGGAATGAGTGGCTGTTGTGGTTTAACCTCAGCCAGCAACTAAGCACCA
>NW_010521290.1:41540-41922 GCF_000687285.1 Phaethon lepturus | reverse complement strand
AAGTGAGTCTAATGGAATGAGTGGCTGTTGTGGTTTAACCGCAGCCAGCAACTAAGCACCACCCAGCCACTCACTCATTCCCCCCATGGTGGGACGAGGGAGAAAATCAGGACATGAGAAAACTCACGGGCTGAGATGAAGACAGTTTAGTAGGCAAAGCAAAAGCCACACACACAAACAAAACAGAACAAGGAATTTGCTCAACACTTCCCATCAGCAGGCAGGTGTTCAGCCATCTCCAGGGAAGCAGGGCTCCATCCTTCCCTGTAACGGCTACTTGGGAAGACAAATGTCCTCTTTGTCTTCCCCCAGCTTTATATGCTGAGCGTGACGTCATATGGTATGGAACATCCCTTTGGTCAGTTGCGGTCAGCTGTCCCGA
>NW_010521290.1:40750-41493 GCF_000687285.1 Phaethon lepturus | reverse complement strand
AATAATGAAAACATCCCTGTATTATCAACACTGTTTCCAGCACAAACCCAAAACATAGCCCCATACTAGCTACTATGAAGAAAATTAACTCTATCCCAGCCAAAACCAGCCCAGTGGCAAAAGCACACCATTGTGACTGGCCCAGAGGCTCCATGCATCCTTGGCATAGACTACCTCAGGACAGGATGTTTCAAGGACCCAGAAGGGTACCAGTGGGCTTTTGGTGTAGATGCCTTGGAGACAGAGGAAATTAAACATTTGCCTTTCTTGGTCTCTTGGAGTACCCTTCTTTTGGGGGGTTGCTGAGGGTTGAACAAAACAGGTGCCGATCGTTATAACAAAAGTGCACCGGCGGCAATATCGCACCAACAGAGACTCCCTGATTCCCATCCATGAGCTGATTCGTCGGCTGGAGAGCCAAGGAGTGATCAGCAAGACTCGCTCACCCTTTAACAGCCCCATATGGCCAGTGCGAAAGTCTAATGGAGAGTGGAGACTGACAGTAGACTATCATGGCCTGAATGAAGTCACGCTGCCACTGAGCGCTGCCGTGCCGGACATGCTAGAACTTCAATATGGACTGGAGTCAAAGGCAGCCAAGTGGTATGCCACCATTGATATTGCTAATGCGTTTTTCTCAATATGTTTGACAGCAGAGTGCAGGACATTCAGAGTGGCTTCCAGTCCACCTGTAATCGACTGCCCCAGGGGTGGAAACACAGCCCTGCCATTTGCCCTGGACT
>NW_010521290.1:0-40711 GCF_000687285.1 Phaethon lepturus | reverse complement strand
TCCCATTTGCCATGGACTGATCCAGACTGCACTGGAACAGGGTGAAGCCTCAGGACACCTACAATATATTGATGACATCACGGTATGGGGCAACACAGCAGAAGAAGTTTTTGAGAAAATGAAGAAAAAAGTCCAAATTCTTCTGAAAACAAGTTTTGCCATAAAACAAAGTAAGGTCAAGAGACCTGCACAGGAGATCCAGTTTTTAGGAATAAAATGGCAAGATGGATGTCGTCATATCCCAATGGATGTGATCAACAAAATAACAGCCATGTCCCCACCAACTAGCAAAAAAGAAACACAAGCTTCCTTAGGCATCATGGGGTTTTGGAGAATGCATATTCCGAGTTACAGTCTGATTGTAAGCCCTCTCTGTCAAGTGACCTGAGGAAGAACAATTTCAAACGGGGCCCTGAGCAATGACAAGCCTTCGAACAAATTAAACAGGAGATAGTTCATACAATAGCCCTTGGGCCAGTATGGGCAGGACAAGGTGTTAGAAATGTCCTCCACACTGCAGCTGGGGAGACTTGTCCTACCTGGAGTCTCTGGCAGAGAGCACCAGGACAGACCTGAGATCAACCCGTAGGGCTTTGAAGCTGGGGATACAGAGGATCTGAGGCCAGATACACTCCAACAGAAGGAGAGATATTGACAGAATATGAAGGAGCTCAATCTTCTTGGGAATTGGTTGGTACTGAAGCACAGCTCCTCAACTGCCGGTGCTGGGCTGGATGTTCAAAGGGAGGGTCCCCTCTACACATCATGCAACTACGTGGACTAAGTGGGTCGCACTGATCACACAGCAGGCTTGAATAGGAAACCCCAATTGCCCAGGAATTTTGGAAGTGATCATGGGCTGACGAGGGGACAAAGATTTTGGAATATCACCAGAGGAGCAGGTGACGTGCGCTGAAGAGGCTCCACTGTATAATAAACTGCCAGAAAATGAGAAGCAGTATGCCCTGTTCACTGATGGGTCCTGTTGTATTGTGGGAAAGCATTGGAGGTGGAAGGCTGCTGTGTGGAGTCCTGCACAACGAGTTGCAAAAACTACTGAAGGAGCCAGTGAATTGAGCCAATTTGCAGAGGTGAAGGCCATCCAGCTGGCTTTAGACATTGCTGACTGAGAAAAGTGGCCAGTGCTTTGTCTTTATACTCACTCATGGATGGTGGAAAGTGCCCTGTGGTGGTGGCTACAGCAATGGAAGCAGAGTAACAGGCAATGCAGAGGCAAGCCCACCTGGGCTGCTGCATTGTGGCAAGATATTGCTGCCTGTCTAGAGAATCTGGTTGTAAAAGTAGGTAACACAGATGCCCACACACCCAAGATTCAGGCCACTGGAGAACATCAAAACAACCATCAGGTGGATCAGGCCGCTAAGATTGAAGTGGCTGAGGTGGATTTGGACTGGCAACAGAAGAGTGAACTATTTATAGCTCAGTGGGCCCATGACACCTCAGGCCATCAAGGAAGAGATGCAACTTACAGACGGGCTTGTAATTGAGGGGTAGACTTGACCATGGACACTATTGCACAGGCTATCCATGAATGTGAAGCATGTGTTGCAATCAAGCAAGCCAAGCAGTTAAAGCCTCTCTGGTTTGGAGGACGATGGTTGAAATATAAATATGGGGAGGCCTGGCAGATTGACTACACCACACTCCCACAAACCCACCAAGGCAAGCGTTGTGGGCTTGCAATGGTGGAAGCAACCACCGGATAACTGGAAACATATCCTGTGCTCCATAGCACCAGCCAGAACACTATCCTGGGCCTTGAAAAACAAGTCTTATGGTGACAGGGCACCCCAGAAAGAATTGAGTCAGACGGTGGAACTCATTTCCAAAACAACCTCATAGACACCTGGGCCAAAGAGCACGGCACTGAGTGGGTGTATCACATCCCCTACCATGCACCAGTCTCTGGGAAAATCAAACGATAAAATGGACTCTTAAAGACTGTAGTCTTTAAGACTGAGAGCAATGGGTACTGGAGCGTTCAAACATTGGGATAAATATTTAGCAAAAGCTACCTGGTTAGTCAACATTAGGGTATCTGCCGATCGAGATGGCCCAGCCCAGTCAAAACTCTTACGTACTGTAGAAGGGGATAAAGCCCCCGTGGTGCACGGAGAAAGTATGCTGGGCAGGACAGTCTGGGTTATTCCTGCCTCAGGCAAAGGCAAGTCCATTCATGGGACTGCATTTGCTCAAGGACCTGGCTGCACTTTGCAGGGGATTTGGTATGGGGTGAGAATGGCCAATTATTTGAATTGTATGATGTTAATTGCTATATAATACTCTATGTCATCACTACTATGGTTGCTATATGACATATCAATGGTATAACAGTAAGAATCAGCAAGAATCACCCAAAGCACAACACCAAAGCCCCTCTCTTTGTGTGTCTGGGTCTTTTCCTGCTCAAGTGTTAGACTTATACTAATGACTTTCAATGAGATGAAAATCAACCATCTCTGGGCAACCAATTTCACCTAAACTCTGATTCTGTTTTCATTTACATAGGTTTGTTCACGTCATGGGAATATTTCCAGTTTAGCCCATGGTAACTTTAATCAGAATCTATCCTTTAGTATTTCATAAATCTCCATTTTGCAAAGCTATTTCAACAATTAGTGCAAATGAGGAAGACCTGAACTGGGATTTTTGCTTGTCTGTCTATCTTGAGCTTGATTTATATTTTTATTGGTATTATTTTCCCAGATAAAAGCAATGCTAAACTTGCAAGGACATATGTCTCCTCATGTGTTTAGAAGCTAAAAAACAAATGCAAGGATCTAGAGATCTCACAAGTTAGGAATTCAGCTTAAAATATGGATAGTTTCAACCCTTTTTCAACGTACATGTAGGATGAATCTCAGTCTGAAGTTTCCTCCATCAGACATGCTCCTGCTGTTACACTCTTTTCTACTATGATTAATAACGTCTGAAATCTGAAACCAAGTCAGCTGCACTATAATAAACTTGGTATCAATTTTACAGGTCACAAATAGCCATGTAATACAATAACCCTCTATACGTTCCAGACCAACTTGGGACCACATGCTTGTGGGGAGCAATGACTGGGTAATTTAATGAAAAATGAAGACCATATTCAGGGAAAAGACTCTGAAAGCTGAAAGCATTTTCTGCAGGAGAGCAGGAGGTAAGGTCAGAAAACAAAAGTGTGTTTCGCAGACGTGGTTAACTTTAATGGTAAGAAATATCTTCAGTCTTTAAAATGTGCTTATGCATTTTGGAGTGTGTCCAAATGATGAATAATTCATCCTGAAGAGAAAGTATGTGAACAGTCAAAGAACATGACATCAGACTAAAAATGGTCAGTCAGAAAATCAATGAGGCAAGATTAAACAAAAAAGTTTGCTTTGAAGATGAGGTTTAGGATCAGATCTATGGTGGTCTAGCTCAATGACAGTCAATACTACAATCAAAAACTACAAGAGATTGCGTTGTCTAATAATCAGTACCATCATGTAAAAGCCTCTGAAAATACATGAAAGAAGGAAAGAATTACATGTTCCGTATCAAGCTTGCAAAATATGTGGTTAAATGAGATTCTCAGTTTTCTTTTTATTGAAGAAAAATAAATTTCTTTGGTCACAGGTGTACAGAAAAGCTTGAAAATGTAAACCAAGTGAATGCTACACACTGGGAAATCAGAAGACAAATAGTGCCCTTTTTCTTATTTAAACTTAATCTTATGACTGCAAAGCCAGCTGCATAGCTTTTTTAGATCTTCCAGTTGTTCTGCACTGTAAGCTGACAAAATTTTGCATGAGAAAGATATTCTTTTTTACCTCTTAGTTATGAATTGTACCTGAAGGAGCCTCATGACCACAATACACATCTGTAGGTATTCACAGATCCTTTCCCATGTTCACCTTGTACTTGCAGCATCTAAATCCCATCAGTACATATGTTTCTAACACTGATAAAATGCACAATTATACAACATCTGAGAAGATCAGTTGCTAAACCCCAAAGTGATTTTCAGACATATCCTTGCCTGTCCTATTTGTATGGCCTAACCAGGCAGATTTTTAGATATATGCAATCATTCATCTTTGTCAACAGTAAGGACAATTGTAGGGATTTTCTCTTTACTAGTTTAGGCAGGTTCTCTATAAGCATAGAGTTGTGTTTGTGGAAAGTATTCTAAGGTGTCTGCACCCGTCCATATCAGAATGCTTGTGAACACCTACTTTCAGCCCAAGCAGCAAGGCAAGATTTAGATGATCTTAAACTGAGTCTGAAGACTTTTTTGTAGACTAGTTCCAATATGATAATTTCTGGGTCCCCAAATGTGAAGACATCACAGATCTAAAAATTATGATTTTGTGAGCTTCCTATTTAGCAATATCATCTTTTTTATTCCATCATCATTTTTATTGGAATAAATCCTGCCCATTTCAAACAAAATTAGCTTTTGAGTGTAGAGAAAGAGCAGAGAATTTTTTGTTGAGGATTCAGGTCTAGGGAACTTCAAGACATATGGAAAATGAAGAAGCAAAAGTAGTATATTGTAAATGTTGTAGTTCAACCACCAACAGAGGGGCAGAATTAACATGCTAAGAACAGAGAGGTTGAATATTGGAAAAATGAGATTATACTTCTACTTTTAGTCCTGATTGTAGCACCTAAAGATCCTAGTTTAGGTTCAGAGTCCCCTTCTGAAAAGTTTTGTGCATACACCTGGTGAGGGACTGCCCATGTTGTGATGGTGTGTGTGGAAGCTCCACATCTGCAGATTAACAGGTGTTTGGATATGGCTTTAGTATATATATAGTGAGAGACAGCTCCATGTTACTGCAGGCACACTGTGGCTCTGGTAGGTGCAAAACCAGCAAAAGGGGCGCAGGGACAACCCTGTTATTACCCACTGGGCATTCTGACACAGCTCAAGAGGTGACAGCTGGTGGATGAGAACAGAACTTTTTGATTCTGGAAACAAGGCATTTTATTTGCATGAAGAGTGCCCCTGAGCAGCAACACTCTTTTGTTGGCCAAAGGAAATCACAGAAGACTTGAGTTTGGATGGGACATCTGTAAATCACCTGGTCTAACCTCCTGCTCAAAACAGGGTCTTATTAAATCAGTTTGCTCATGGTCTTGTCCAGGCTGCATTTTGAACACCTCCAAGGATGGAGATTTCCCAACCACTCTGCTGAGCAGCCAAAGATGGAGATTTCCCAACCTCTCTGCTGAGTAACCTGGTATAATGTTTGACCACGCTTTGTGGTGAAAAAACGTTTTTCCTAATAGCTAAACAGAATTTCCCATGTTCCAACTTACATGTGTGTTACCCCTTGTCCTATCACTGTGCAACCCTGAGAAGAGTTTGGCTGCACCTTTTCAGTACCCTTCCATTTGATAGTTGAAGCTGGCAATACCATGTCCCCTCAACTTTCTCTTTTAAGTCTGGGAAAAACCCATTCTTTCAGCCTTTCCTCATACATTGTGTGCACCAGTGACCCTGACCAGCTTGGAGGCCTCCACTGAATTCGCTCCTTTATGTCAGTATCTGTTTTGTACAGAAGAATCATTTCTCTTGACCTGCTGACCAATATGCAGTTGTCTGCCTTTGCTGCAAAGGCTTAGAGCTGACTTTTGTTCATCTTGCTTTCCACCTGGCCTGTCCAGAAAGAAGCTTTGAGGAACAGGATCTTGCTGTCCACCAGTACTCCCAGATCCCATTCTGCAAAGCTGTTTTCTGGATAGCTGAGTCCCAGCCTTTATTTTGCATGGAATGAGTCAATCCCATGGGCAGAACTTTGCCTTTGCCTTCATAATAAAAAGATAATATGACTCGAAGACCAGTGTTAGCATCCGCCTTTTCCTTTGCCAAGAGAAGTGCTTTGGAACATGTACATATAACACTAGGCATGGCATGGAATTCCTGGCAAGGTAGTCCTTGCACAGGGAGCTTCACTAAAGCAAACACTTCTTGCAAAGTAGACCTGACTTCTGCAGCCTGTGCCAGGTCACCACACACCTGATTCAGCCAGGGTCACATGAGGAGTAGCAGCACAGTAGCACGTGCCATGGAGTCTGACAGTCACAGGTGGGTTGCTGCAATGTTATATATAACCGCTAAATATATATATATGCAATCAACATTTGTGTTGCTGTAATGCTATACAAACACTCTCCAATCAAAAGATGAGCATGAACCTCTGCAGATTGAATACTGGATCAGAACACTACCATGAGAGAATTTTGTTTGAGGGCTTGAGTTAGACTAAGCTACAGAAAGATGTTCATAAGCCTTCCCCTTCTCTGGTACGATGCCTAACACTCCAACCTACATGAAGATAGCCACGTTCATTTCTCATTCTTTAGTGTGGCTAGTAACATTAACAAAGTGATTATGTTAATCTGAAATTAAAATAATTTGAAAAGATGTTACTTCAGATTAAATGTTTATTTGTGAAAATATTTAGCTTGTTTTTCACTTTTTTAAAATGTACAACATGCAATGTAAATTTAGGAATAGAGACTTGTCATTTAAAACCTTAAATTAAAGCAGACTTTTTTTTTTTTTCTTAAGAATTTATGTTTGTTTTCATTCACTTCAACTGAACTGTCTGGTAAATTAAACTTAATCCTGACATATTTCCTTTTTTCCTATTCCAGTTTTCAGCCACTAAAAAGTACAGCTAAAATTTCTCATTTATTTGTAGAAAATCAACGCTAGAATATGCTATATCATCCATACTTTTCCCTCTACCCTTGTTGGCCAAGGCACTACTGAAGAAAATAAGGAACTGGGGATCACATTGTCATTGCAGTAATAAAGGACGAGAGAGTATATTTTGCACCATGTGTGCACAGAAATGCAGACTGGCTCTTCTTGCCCTGAAATCCAACACACTGGGAAGCATGCTGCTGGTCTATCAAACATGTTTTGAAAACAGTGTTTTCCTGTTCCTATTGTTCCTTGGCTCTGACAACACGGTTGTACCACTTCTGCACTGCTACGCAAGAAGCTTTGCTGTGGGAACGCACAGGGGTTGCTGACAGCTTGAGGATCCGGATCGCACTCCATAGCTCAGTGTAAAGGAACCACTGAGCCTTCAAGATAAGCAAAGAAACTCAGCCAGTCTTTTCCATCTAAATATCTCTAACTTCAATTCCAAGGCTTAACATCAAAAACTTAATGCTTAGTGAAAGAATTTCATACTGTTAGAAGAGGGGGGGGGGGATTCATCTGACTAAATGAGACATTTCAATGCTGTCATCTGTATCTGAGGTCGTTTTACTGCAAGGCCACTTTATGGTCAAAAAAGAGAAACGGGTTTTTCTCTGTACCGTTGAACTGGTGCAGACAACTAGAATACGTCAGAGAAACCCATCCTTGGAGTGTCGTCTTTTTTCCTCTAAAAAGAAGGGAAACGTTGGATGTCAGGAATGGACACTTACACCGAAGATGTTTAAATGGCTTGATGTCTACCCGTGCAAATGCTGACCTCCTGAGCTGATGAATGAGCTCAGTCAGTTGCACTAACACTTACACAATATTTTCCAAAACTTTCCTCAGCTTGTTTTTCAGTGTGGTATGATTGTATCTTTCTGTTTATAATTAACTCTTCATAAAGAGCCAGTAGAACAGTGTGCCTACTTACTGAAGATGAGTTTCCACAGTGCCCTCGTTGCCACCTGAGAGTTATTCTGTTTTGCACAAAGGATCTTTAAAAAAATGATGAAAATCTAATTTATGCTATACATTCCTAACACTGGGCTGAGATAATTGTAGCTGGCCTCCTCTCTTCCTTCATTAATTGTCAACAAATTGTCCAGAACATGCAGCTGCTCAGGCGCTGATCTGGATTCCCCCCAAGCAGCATAGCATGTTCAATAAAATTATCCTACACTGTGGCCCATTGCTGTATCAATTGCTTGTACCTTCTTCAGCTGTCTTTTGAATGCAGCTCAAATACTCTTTTTCTGTGATTTAGTAGCGGTTTATGTGTTGAGCACTTGTAGAGTTATATCTTCAGTTTATGTTTCAAAAGGTTCTTGCAGTGAAGCCTCCACTACAAAAACTTGGCGGTTTGGCTGTTTGTAAACTTCACTGGAAATATCACTTATTTATAGAATGACACTTTCTTCTGGCTGTTCTGCTTGAACTGAGGGCTGGTTCATTTGTACAGCTCCTTCCTACTGTGAGGCTGGAATGTCTCTATTGATACAGTGGAGCTTAAATACAGTCTCAAATATAGGACACAATTAAATAAATACACCAGAAGGTCTAATCAGTGTAACAGCACTTGGGAAGGCTAAGGACCTTCAAGATACTTGTGGGAATGTGATTCAAGGGAGTCTGGATTCTGCTTCTGGTTTCCTGATTCGCTGTTTAGTCTTTCACATATGGCGTAAGTAGGTCTAACTTCAGTATATCCAGTGCCAGTTCACCAGCTGAGATTCACATCACCAAAAATATCCACAGAAACCCTGTGGGTTAAATTCTTCGATGGATCAGAGATCATTTTTTGATGGACAGAAGATGGAAAACAACCATTCCTCTGGATTCAGTAGAAATTGGAAATCAATATACTCAAAGTAGTGTTATCCCTGCTGCTGTCCATGTCCCATTTCCACAAATGTTTAATCCCTTCCGGCAAGATGTAAGACACTGTTTAGACTTAAGATAAAACCAAGCAAAAACTACAGCCCTATGCTTCTGCAGCACTATGCCTGGCATCTTATCCAAGGAACTAAGAGAGAAAAAGAGTAGTGTGACTAAGCTATTCACTAGCATTCAAAGACTCTCAAAATGGGTTTTAAGAGCTTTTAACTGAAAAAAAGAAGCAAAAATCAGATGCCTGTATTGGTGTGATGGGCTGAGGAAAATACCTTCCTTGCTGCTGCCGGTTGGCAGCTCTACATGCATACAGAATTCAAGGGAATTTTTCTGAAGGAATTCCAAAGCAACTCAGAGCAAGATTCAGCACACCCAGCTGTAGTTTTGTTAGAAGAGGCCCTACTGCTGCTGAACATATAAAAAAGGGGTAAAAAAAGCTCCCTGTAGCTTTTGAAGCACTGACCTCAGATGGAGTGTCAGATATGTGACTCCTCAAGGCTGATTCTTCTAAGACTATTATGCTGATGGGGCTTAGATATCTTAGCCCCGCACTGCTTGAAAACACAGTGATTGCAGTCTTCCCCGAGGAAGTGACAGCACGTAATTACACGTATCTGGCAGTAGAGAAGGAATTAAAAGAGCAACTTTGGGACAGAAGTAGCACTTTTTCTGCTTATTGATCCGCCCTTCTGTACACACAAGGAGAGGTCACTGGAAAAGCATAGGAGCCCAGATACAACTGGCCTTCTGCCCTGTTGCTTTATACAGGGTGGGCAGCCAAACCAGAGACATAAAGAGGTGCTTAGCAGTAATTTTTTCCTCTGTGAGTCCCAAGAAGCAGTTTTTTGAGCGGTCTTTGTATGTGTAGGATTCAACAGTTTTCACTGACTGATCTCAAAACATTTCAGCGCATGTCTCATTTTCCACCTGAGAAGACTGAGACACGAAGCAGTGATGAACAGGCATGAATTGGGTGGAGGAGGCACTCTCAGCACGCAGGGCTGTGAAGGTCCATACCATTTCTCCAGTATAGGCATGTCAGCTGTTCTGTTAGTTGTGACGTGGCTCAATGCCGTGTGAAATCAGCACTAGATGCTTCCATTGGCCTCAGTGGTAGCAGATTATGTCCTTAATGGGTACGTGAATTACAAGAGAGTGAAACGTACAGACTTTGAGGAGTGGTTTTATTGTGTTCTTTTCCAAAGACATTTATTTCATCAGAAGAGTGAAGAATTGGTGGGCTGATTATTTTAAATACAGCTTTTAGCTTGTCATCGATATGCTTTAAAAGAGAGCTGTGAGTTGAAATTTTTATTCTTTTCTCCTCTAATCTCTTTTTTTTCTTTTTTTTTCATACAAAGAAAGTAGTAACGTATACTTGAATAGAGGTAGTTAGAGGTTTTTTTCTATATATATTCTTGGTGTATATAGGTTTGACCATTATTTTTGATTACCTGTTCTGGCATGACCGAGATTTCCTGTAATATTTCTAATATTTCTTTTTTCTCCCTGGGGAAATTTTATGTCTGCTTTTAACATTTGTCCTTTATTTTTATTTTGTGAAAACTGAGGCAGGGAATTCATTTCATATTGTTGCCATATCTATTTCTTTGGTTAATAATATCTTACATTTACAATATCCTAGTCTATAATCTCCTTGGATGACCTTCCTGCCCTAACCCATTTCTACTGCTTCTCTTTTCTTCTCTCATGCTACTTTGCTTTTAATCTTTTTGCTGAATTGCCCTCTCTTTTCTCTACACTTCCTCATCTCTCCCTTCCATAATCCACATTTTATCCCTCACATTTGGTCTTTTCCTAACCTTGATTACTTAGTACAGAGCATTTTTCATTCACATTGGCATCCCTTTTCCTTTACAGTATATTTACTGGGTAGGTAGCACACATATATACAACATTCCCTAAGGCAAACATGAATTTTACTTTGAACGCCTTCCAATTTCCCTCACTCGCCCCTTCCCTTTGTCGTTCTATTTCTTTCACTTTTACCCAACACTTTCAATTCTAACAAAGCTTGCTCCACTGAAATTGAACACCCATATTTTCTCTCCTGTATAGGCTTGTTTTCTCCCTTGTTAGAAATCTAATTAGATTTATCCTCTATTTCCCCTGCTTCATGCTTTTGCATGCTGTCTAGAGCAACTAACCAAAAGGACATTAATGAAGTCTTTTGATTCTATTCTTCTACATTGTATATGAAAATATTTCCTTACATTTTCCTTTTTGTTCTCACAAAAGTCTTTCTCTTTTCTCACCAATGTAACTTTTCATTCACTTTGTCTGCTCTCTCCATGTGCTTTTTGTCTGTTCTCCACTTCCATTTAGTTTTTCTCTTTGAGAGTTTTGCTACTGACTACAATGCAACCTGCGTTTGAACTCATATGCCTTTCCTCCTGTGTTCATTAGCTTGACCTGTTAACAGTGAGAACCAGAGGTTGTAAGTGTGTGCCCTGTTGCTTGCAGTAAACTTGTTGGGCTCACAAGAAGCACAAAAAATCTCTTCTCTGCTCAGATGAACTCTTGATCACTTCTGCATGCCCCTCTCCACTCCACTCCACTCCTCACAAGGAATCTAGGTAACATCTGGATAGCCCCTGCCCTACGTGTGTTGTGCTAAGGGTTGTCTTTGGTCTGGTGTGTCCGTAGGCACTTCAGAATGGGCTGGGGTGTTGTATTCCTAAATTTAAGGGTGGCCAGCTAGAGACATCTTTGACAAATTAAAAGCAAACTGGATATAGCAGAAATTCTCCAACAGGTGTCTCGCAATGGCTCAGCCCCTGCACCCCGGCGACCCTAAAAAACACATCCGGCTGGCTATGTTCCTCCTTCAGAGATCCCTGCAGGTTTTTTAGGCTGACTCAAAAGGACATTCTTACAGGACACAGTATAGGGAATAAACAGCTGTTCCAGGATGGGTGCCAGCACACTCTACTTCAATGCTCCTACACCAGAGAGGAGCAGAAAAGGGACTGAGCCTTGTGCTCAGGGACAACGCAGCTGAGCTGGCGAGTGGCAGGGAACCGTCCCCCGTTCAAGTGTCTTAGGAGCATATAGGGCAGGTTATTACTCTGCCAGAGGAAGGCTGGACAATCAGAGTTTGCCTGGAAAGGGAAAATAGGGGCAAATTTTGATCTGAAACTGAATTGGACCACCTGGTATTAATTGCACATTAAAAGTGTCTATGAGAGGAGACTCATGCAGACTGCCTGGGCACTATATGTTCATGGCCAAAAATGCTATATGGGAACTTCCATATTTAGACAGGCTGTCCTAACTTCACCTCTGGGCTACAGGTTGCCTGGGACCCCTCTTGCATTACTACAGGCTATTTACCAGCCTTCCTACCACCCTCTCCCAAGGAAGAAAAGTCCTTTGTATCCCCAGTTTCTAGGAGGCTAAAGCATTTGCCTGGCCTGCTTGTTCAGGTGCCAGCTCCCAGCCAAGGCTCCACCCTGCCCAGACAATGGCATTTTTTCCATGGTAGGGATCTTCCCCACCTGAAAGAAACTCGTTGCCTCGGGCTTGTAAGTATTGTATAACACTACAATAAATCGACTCTCAAAGTCAGCAGTTTGGCTCTCCCATCACTTGACAAGTCAGCACCCCGTATACATGTAATTCTCTCCCTAGATAGTTTTTACAATATTTACAAAATATTACATCTTGTCTTGCTTGCAAATCACAGATTTATTCTCACATAGGTATCTAATCCTCAGTCTCCCAAAACTTAATCCTGTAGTCTACCTCTTCCCCCAAAATACTCTGTTAGGAAACAAAAGAGAACATAAAACAAAATGTAAAGACAGCCAGGAACCTGTACCTTTTAAAACTCAAAATCAGTCCCATCTGTGGCATGGCTGAACACAGCAAGTTAATATGTAACACATACATAGTACCCATACTTATCACTTACTTGAAAGATATCAGGTTTTAACAGAAACTGGTTTTTATGTGATGATTTAAAAATGTATAGAACTCAAAATTAAAACAAAAAGATAGGTAATTATTGCAGTTAATTAACAATACAGATAAATTCTTAGTAACAATAGAGTAAGTATGTTGAAGTCTTATTCAAATCTTCTGAAGTGTTTAATCTTTCTGAGATCTAATTTAAAAGGAAGAGAGCATCATGGCCTAGCAGGGTAAAAAACTTTTTTAGTTTTGATACCTTAATCAGCAGTCTGGGCTTGAGTCTGTTTTCAAGTCCTTATTCACCAGATGTAGCTCTACTGAAATAAACTGTGTTAAATGGTGTCATGCCAGAATGATATCAGCTTCTCACTGAGACTCTGCACTTCTTCAAGTCAGAGTAAAGCTCAAAAAGAACCAATGAAGCCAAAGGATTTATTCTAATTTTATGCAAGCATTGCTAAGGAAAGAATCTGTCTGATTAATCAGTTAAAATCATACAGTTCATTCCTTACAATTTGTTTTAAAGAATTAAGACTTTCCTGACATGAAGGAAGCTTGATTTGTGCTTCCTTACAGGAATAAGTCCAGTTATTTTACAATTAATCTCCATAGATCAACAAATCATACAAAACTGGTTTTTTTTGGCTACAGACATTATTCAATTTTTCATGAGGTTTAAGAGTGGAAATGAGAGAGGAAAATGTATGGGCGACACATTTCTTTGCTGAAACTTAATGAAAAAAACAGATGGGAATTTCTAGCCTTTTAGCTAGAAAGAATAATATTTCTGAGTGCTGTGACTCAGTCTTTTCAGAAAGAGATATTTGGTAGGTTTTGTTCATTATCTGGTTGCAGGAGATTATTATTCTTCTGCTAGGGAATGAAGGGATAGGATCTTTTGTTTATGGGTTAGCGGATGTAAGGATCATTTAGCTTTTGCTCACTGAAAGAAAGATCTGTTATAGCGAGTGTACGCTGTTTTGCACACTTAAGGATCAGATATTCAGTTTAGCTCAGGGACAGATATTTATCACAGTATTAGAAAGACATTTTAAGAAAAGTTTAGATCTCATTCAGGAACCCGAATACAAGACATTGTCAGGAAAGTGAAGAATCTGACATTGTCAGGGCAATGGCAGGGAGGTTGTCCCTTCCATTGCTCTCTTTATGAGCCAAGAAGCAAAGAGAGTGCTTTAGGTGTGTTGTCGTTTAACCCAGCAGACAGCTACACAGCACACAGCCTCTTGCTCATTCCCCCCACAGTGGGATGGGGGAGAGAATCATGAAAAAAAAGTAAAATTCTTGGGTCAAGATAAAGACAGTTTAATAGGACAGAAAAGGAAGGGGAAAAAAAAAAATAAAAAATAAAAAAATAAAATGAACCACCTACCAACCAATGCCCAGCCAGTTCCCAAGGAGTAGCCCCTGGACAGCTTTCCCCCTAGTTTATACACTGAGCATGGCGTCACATGGCATGGAATAGCCCTTTGGCCAGTTTGGGTCATCTGTCCTGGCTGTGTCCCCTCCCAGCGTCTTGTGTACCCCTCGTCTCCTGGCAGGGCAGCATCAGAAACTGAAAAGTTCTTGACTTAGTGTAAGCACTGCTTAGCAGCATCTAAAACATCAGTGTGTTATCAGCATTATTCTTATCCTAAATCCAAAATTAAGCACTATACAGCTACTAGGTAGAAAATTAACTCTATCCCAGCTGAAACCAGGACAAGGTGTAATACATTCTCAATTTTATTTCTTCAAAACTTCCTCCTTGCTCTGAAAGTATCTGATCCTATGCAAACACTTGTATATGTGTAGCTCGTATAGATTCCTGCAAAGTGGAACTGTCTTATGTTTCCAACATTAGCATCTTTGATGAGAAGATAGCAGCTGAGAACTTTTCTGGTGAACAAATTTTAATCCAGGAAAACTGCTAAATAGAATTGGAAATAAATGAAAGAGGAAATGATTATCTGGAGCGTTGCTTCCCGGTTGAATGCAAGCAGAACTACTATCTGTTCTTTCCAGCAAACACACATTTGCATCAGAGGTTAGTGCCACCTGGAATTATAAAGCAAAACAAAACGAAACAAAAAAAAAAAGAGTTTAAAAGGATACAGAGAGGAAAAATATATTTTTTATACCAAAGAAGGAAACTAGACAAAAGTAATTAAAAATGAGCAGAAAGCGAGACAGAGAGCTAGACTGTGACATCAGTATTTGTGTTGATAGAGCAGCTTATTCAACGAATGTTCTTTTCTTTTTGATGCAAAGCAATCTTCTTTTTATTATAATTTTTACTGCTGTAGCACAGAGGAGTTCCTTTTATGGGCCAAGATTCACAAGGCCCTTGTACTGTGAATAAAAGATGATTGTTATTTTCTGAGGAGTCCCTTATGATACAGGCACTCTTCCCACCATGCTGCTGGGAGGCTAGGGTAGTGAGCCACAGCCTGCCCCAGGGGATGACACCCCACCATTAAGCCTGAAAAAATCCTTCCCCCCACAACTTTTTGGAGAGGCACCCTGCTGCACCTTGGCCCTCCTGATCGTGGTGTGGGAAGGGTAGGTGTGTTTAAGATCACTGCTCCTGCGGGGTTGAGATGCCACTGTGCTCAACATTCGTTCACTCTTTTATTAAAAGATAGAGACAGATAAGGTAAAAGCAAATTAATTTTTTATGCTAAATTTCCAGGTGTAAGGAACAAGTTATTGTGTTTGACAAATCAAACAATAATAAGCTGTAATTAGCTTTCAATTTGCTTTTCCACCTGCATGCTTTCCTTACAGTAGGTGAACCAGTCAAACTAAGTTTCAGGATATTATACATAGCTCCCATGGGGAGAATTGGATCTCTAACAAACCCCACTTTTTCCCAAAGTAAATTCTCACTTGGAGTGAAGCACCCCAAATTTTCTTTATTCATGGAATGACTTTGGTTGGAAGAAACGTTTAGAGTTCAGCTAGACCAACAAGCCTAGAGCAAGTCTAACTTCAGACTGAGAATAGGTTGCTCAGGGCCTTCCCCAGATGAGCTTTGAAAATCATCAAATGGAGATCCCACAGCCTCTCTGGACAACCTGTTTCAGTGCTTGACAAGTTTCACTGTGAATTGCATTTTCTTGATGCCTAACTGGTATTTCCTTGCTGCAGATTTTGACTCCTGACTCTTCTTCTTTCTCTGGACATCTCTGGGAAGAGTCTGGCTGTCTTATAACTCCTCTCTGAGGTAGCTGAAGACAGCAGTTAGCTTCTACCCAGCTTCCTCCTCTTCAGGCTGAACAAACCCAGATCCCTCAGTCTCTTCCTAGGTGTCTCATGCTCTGCCCGTAAGATTTGTCCTCCAGTGGGCTTGCTGCAATTTATCATTTTCTCCTCTAACAACAGGGAGTTAAAACATGGACACAGTACTCTGAACACGACTTCAGAAGTGTTAAAGAGATGAGAATAATCACTCCCCTTGACCTGCTGGCTATGCTTATGCTAGTGAAGCCCAGGGTGCTGTTAGGCTGCTTTGCTGCAAGGGCACACTGCTGACTCCTGCGGTCACATTTGTGTTGGGTGTCAGTTCTTAAACTCCATATTCTTGATTACTGATTTAATTAGGAAAATGGCTCACCTCTTAGTTCCTGTCATTTAAACTAGTAATTGTTCGACACAGCTTGCTTTATAAAAAAAAGAAAAACCAGGATATCATATCCAGCTGAATGAATGTTGCTTGTCTTAATACTTTGCATGTTATGAACAAATACATTCTACATACAAGTTCGGGAGCATGCCTCTTCCTGGCAGACCAATCCACATACCAATTTGCATAATTTCTGAGTATATATGAGTTTATGTACATAGTTTTCCATAAAATACTATTTACACGAGCACTTAACTAAGAACAAGACCTGTGATTCATTAACTAATTAATTCCTCATGGAGATTCAACAAGATGAAAGATAAACAGCACTGAGATAACATTAGTCCTGTTTTATATAATCCCTAATTGTGGGGTTTTGGTACTGGGAACTCCATGACAACACTCCAGAGAGATGTCACCTACCTGTAGGACACTACATGCAGAGAGAAGGGGAATACTGTATTGTGGGGCATGGAGAAGTCTGTGGTATCTGTATCCTAGAGGCATAACCACTGTCAAGTTTTGTAACATCTAGGACTCTTAAGGAGGATGAGAAGGAAGACAAAAAGCATATGATAACAGTTCCTGAGGTATGATAGCACTTGAGAAGCAGAATAAGGGAAGCAAAAATTGTTTGTTTATAGACAGTGAAGGTTAGCAAAATGGAGGCAGATGTTTAAGTATGAAAAAGGAAATAGTGTGTTGTGAAGTCTTTGCAATGTAACTTTCATTTGTGACGGCAGAGAAGAGGCAGCTGGGAGAAGGATTTAGTAAGAGGTGTGTTCATGACCAAAGTAGAAATTGCCCCTGTGGCAAGTTCAAGATGGAGAGATCAAGGCAAAGTAATATCTCTTATAGTTGGATGAAAGCCTGTATCAAAAGTTGATGTATAAAAGCTTGGATCTGAGCATATGTTAGCTACCTGCAGACGTTGTGGAGCTGGCAGCTAAACAGCTAAAAGATTAGCCAAAGAGCAGCTATCTGCATCTGGTGCCAGGCTCCAGGAGCAGGCTCCTCCAGGCTCAGCCCCAGACATGTAGATGCACCAACCCACTCAAGAGCAGGAGATGTTGCTCCGGGCGGTACTCCACTGAGCAACATTGCTATACCCAGAGGCCAAATTTGCACCCAGGCTGCACCATTTGTGGAATGATTTTCACTTAATGTTGAGGAAAATCAAACCCATGAGGCGTTTCAAAATGAGAGCATAAAATACAGGAAACATTAAAAAGAAAAAAAAACCACCCACAATTTAAACCGATCATTTTCTTTAAGAAACTACTGGAAGAACAAAACTGTGCCATGTCTTTGTGTTAAAAAAGAAAGAAAAAAAAAAAAAAAACCCAGCACTTCACCCTCCAAAACAAAAAATGAAAGAGATTTCCTTTGAGAATTTTAATACACTGGAATCAAGAGTCAGGGGAGGGAGTTGAAACAAAAGCAAATAGTTTAGCTACTGGAAAGAGTAGAGAGTTCTGATAAAGTCATTGCAACAACCAAAAGAACTTGAGAGAGTAGCTGTATTAAAAGTCATAAAAGAAAAAGAAAACAAGAAATCGTAAGATTTAATAACCCCTTAAATGAATCGCATAAACCCTCCTTGGAATGCAAAAAAACTGAATAACCTTATTAAGAAAAAGCAAAAATATGAATTTACCTGAACCAACAGAAACTGGATGGAGTTGTATTACAAGAAATACACCAAGAAACCAGAGGTTGTTAAATTAAATTTGGGACAGAAAAATCACTTACTGCACAGTTTTTCAAATAAAACACAAAATCTAAAGCAGACAGTAATTTTAGTGGGGAAAAATATTTATTTTATGTTATAGGATATGCCAGAGATCCCAAAATATGCAAGGTCAGAAAGTTGTAACTGGAATGACATGTACTAAATGCAGTATTTCTGGAATAAATCCCTCGAGAAATGACTTGTATGGATTTTGTCCAGCTGCTGGAAAGAGCTTATGAAATGGTTGTTTCAGAAACATTGCTATGCAGATGGTGGTGTTTTAGACCCATTCTGCACTTCTCCTTCTGTCCTGATTTAGTCAAAACTCTCACTAAAATTGATCAGTGAATGAATTACTTGAAGAAAAACCCACTTTAGTCCCTAGTTGAGAAGTTTTTTCTTGCTTTTTTTCCTCACTTTTATGTGGTTCACAGGATAACAATATTCCCAGATGAGTTTTAAATTGGATTTCTCAACTGAGGAAACTAACTGCTCATTCACTAAAACAGTGAGAGAATGGAAGATTTTTGGTGTTTCTGGCAACTGAAGCTGATGAAAATGACTGAAGTCAGAGAGTTCCTTGGGTTTCCTGATGTTTTGAGGGCTGCATGCAGTATGGCACTAAAACTGCTCTTACTAGTGTGATGGATTCGCAATCTGAGGTATTCAAAGTACCAAGATTATTGTGTAATACAGAACCTGATGGCTGGGCTGGATCAGTCAATTCTATCCAGTGAGATCACTATGTGTTTGAGGAACAGAAAATTTAACAGTAAGATGGATTTGGAGTGAGAGTAGGTAGAAATTAATCTACTCATAAGAATTTCAACTGAAAAATAAAGAGGGAGTAAAATTAAAATGCTGAATTGTTTCATAGAATCATAGAATCACGTAGGTTGGCAAAGACCTTTAAGATCATCTAGTCCAATTGTTAACCTAACACTGCCAATTGCCACTAAACCATGTCCCTAAGTGCCATATGTATGCATCTTTTAAATACCAACAGGGATGGTGACTCCACCACTGCCCTGGGCAGCGTGTTCCAATGCTTGACAACCCTTTCAGTGAAGAAATTTTTCATAATATCCAATCCAAACCTCTCCTGGTGCAACTTGAGACCGTTTCCTCTTGTCTTATCACATGTTACTTGGGAGATGAGACCAACACTCACCTGGTTAAAACCTACCTGCTTTCAGGTAGTTGTAGAGAGCCACAAGGTCTCCCGTCAGCCTTCTTATTTCCAGATTAAACAACCCCAGTTCCCTCAGCCGCTCCTCATAAGACTTGTGCTCCAGACCCCTCACCAGTGTCGTTGACCTTGTCTGGACACGCTCCAGCACCTCAATGTCTTTCTTGTAGTGAGGGGCCTAAAACGCCTCATTTCATTTTCACATTTTTAAGTATCTAATATTAAGTGATATATTTTATCATAGAAACATGAGAATATTACTTTCAACATTTCTTAGGGAAAATCTGTCAATTCTTTGGTACGAAAACAATATTTTTGACATAAAAACTGAAATGTTTTTTAAAATATAAAGAAAAGTGAAATAAAAGGATTGATATTAAATCATACAAGCAATTTTATTTTTAAGCAAAATTAAATTCATACTGAATTCCTCTTTTAATTGAAAAAAACTGAAAAATTCCCAGCTCTGCTTGATCTAGGGATTTTTGTTTTCTTAGCTATTAATCTTTCCTATTGTTATACTGACATCAAAATTCATTTTTTTGCTATGAGGTAGAAGAGAAAAAAAGTTAAACATTGGCGTTAAAAATCTCTCAGCATGTCAAGTTCACCAATCCACTTACTGGAGAATTCCATCACATCTGCAAACTCTAAATGTTACTGAAGTAAAGTATAAGAAATGTGTGAAGAAAGTGACTGTCTTTAGAGGGGGTCTATCACATTACAGACAGAAAAAATGAGACACAGGGTAGCCCAAAGTTGACTAGTCAGGGGCACAACTCAGCTCTTTGGCCAGCAGTTTTGTTCACTAGGTCATAGTGTCCAGAGTAGAAAAAAAAGGACTTGTTTTTTCTTTTTCGTTGGCTGTGAGCTTCTTTGCATATTTACAGAACGGTAACGGCATTTGTTGATATGCTGTAAAGGAAAACAATTGCCACGTGTGTTCTCAAAACACCTCCAATTGTCAGAGGCATTTTGGGGGTTAATAAAAGCTCAGAGAAATCGATGTTTTTCTTTCTTTCTTTAGAAACAATTCATCCAAAATAATGTCATGAAGGATGATTGTAGGGCTTGTTCTTTCCTCAGAGAGACTGTCTTTGGGTTATGGCTGTGTGGGATGATACTTCATTCAGTTTTGAATGCAGTGCACAGTGCTCCAGAGAAGGAAATATATCCTGAGCCTTGGCAAAGCTACCTGGCACAAAGGAAGCACATACTAATATATCTGGTTTTCTCCTGGTTTTCAGGTGGCCCTGTGCCACCCTGGGTGGGATCTCAGATGGTCCAGGAGGCTGTGTTTAACTGTCTGGGCAGGAGTTCTTCCTCCTTACCGGTCTGCCTAAGCCTTGACTTGGCACCGAGGGAGATATGCCAGAAGTCTATAAAATTATGAGAGTCAAGGAGCAGACCAGAAGGGAATCGTTATTTACTCTTTCTTCCAATACAAGAACTAAGGGAGGTTAAATGGAACTAGCAGGTGGCAGATCTGGAAAATCACAATGATGTGATACTTCACATAACTTGTGAAACTCAGAATATTGTGCATGATAAAAATGTGTATGAGTTAAAAATGAATGGACGAAATACATGGAAGAAAATCCCCAGGAAAAAAAAACCACAACAACCAACCAACAGAAGAAAACCCAACCCAACCCAAAACAGAAAATAGGCTGCCGTGCGATAAAGGTTTCTGCAGGCCTGTAAACATGAAATATCTCGTATTCTTCTGTGTTGTCCACTGCTAGAGACAGGTACTGGGCTAATCAACTCTGTCCTGATTTACAGACATTCTTACAGCTTTATGGTCTTTGTAGATGGAAAGAAGCAGACACTGACAACAAAATAGCTGATAAGAATAGAGACATGATGAAGGAATAAGTACCATCCAAGGCAAATTCAAAACGAATATAGGAAATATGTTTCTGATGGGCACAGACTATGCAGTCATTGTCAAAATAAGCTGTTGAGACAAAGAATTTCACAATTCACAAGTTTCAAATATAGTTTGAAGATATACTTGGATAACAAGAACAACCAGAACACAAAAATTCTGTTCAATCTTGTTGTTCAGTGTTTAAAACAACCAAAATCTATTAGACTGTGATGGAAATGTGGGCCACATTAGCCCATCTTGTTACAGCATAGGTTGTTTAAAGCTACCAGTGAATCTTCTGGTATTCACCAGCTCTGGTTAGAAACTGGGAGTAGGACTGACTGGATCAGTATAGTGATTTCTTTGATCCTATAGGCATGTTTGTGACATAGTGTGCCCCTGAAGAAACTGAATGGAAAGGAATTGAAGTGAAAAGGAGCAGAAATAGTGAGATGAGCTCTAAAAAATGCATTACAATATGAAAAAACAGTAGTATTAGTTGGAGTTTTCAATTATCTCCATAGTTTATATAAGACTTACCTTACCAGTTAAACAAGATACTGAGAACTCAAAACTTTTATTCTAGTGTTCCTTCACGTAAAGGAGGTCACTTAAAATGACCCTTCTTACAGGAAAAGATCATTATTTTTGATCACACAACATTTTTGGTGAAAGTGTCATCAAAAAATTCTTGGCTGTCTCCAGTTGCTTCAGTACTTGTTTTTCTCAGAGATCCCCAGCGTATAATCAGGTCTCACAAACGAACATATCTAACCTTTGCAGCGCCTGCCTGCTCAAGTAAGGTGTTAGCAGACACATTATTACAGCATTTTCAGGTTTTGAGTAGAAGACCCACATCCATTCGTCCTCTAGTGTCAAAAGAAACTTCCAGTGGCTGAACCAGATACCGCCCCAAACTACGGTCAACACAGGAAGCATCTTTGTGCCGATACCTTTTGTCTGTACAGCCCAGCCAGCCCTTCCTCCTCTACTAGTGACCCTCCAGGTTGGCTAAATCACACTGGCAGGATGCGCTCACCCACAGTAGATGACAAGGGAGGTAGAAAGGGCACCTTGGCGGAGCCTTCACCTAACTGTTGCAGCCTCTTTTTGTGTGTACACAAGGAAAATACAGGTTTTCATTAAAGAAAAAACAGAACAAAAAACCCTTACAAATTGGCTTAAACATGAAAATAAGTTAAAAACAGGTTTGTTAACGAAACACGTCAGATCCATCCTGTCCTTCCAACAAGAACATGAAACTGGCCGTGTCAGGCTGGATTAAAGGTCCATCTGACCCAATACCCTATCAGTTTAAGTGACCACTGTTAGATTTCTAGAGAAGAGTATAGGAGTAAGGCCAGCATGTGGTAACACTGACATACTGTCTCATTTGATGGATGCATGTTCCTGTTTATAAAGAAATCTGGTCTCCCTTTTTCATAAAAAAGACCTTCATAGCAGAAGAATACAAAACTATGGCTAAGCTGATCATAAAGGTTTGCTTGGGAAATATCTGTTACTAAACATATGACCTACTCTTCTTTAAACATTATTCTTAGTCAATCCCTCTTTCTCTTTTTTCTTTTTAATTTTTTTTTTTTTTAATCTTCTTTCTTTTTTTTCTTCTTTTTGAACTGACCCAGTTTTTAAATGTCCGTCAAAGAGCTGATGGTTTGTAAAAGGATCCATGCAGTGTATTATAAATCAATTCAGGCCTTCTGTAACCGAGAGGGATGGATAGTGCTACATCAGTATCATCTCACCATTGAAGCAGTTAACCTGATATAGATCTTTCTCAAGCATGTTTTTTCATGTGTTAGCAATGAAATGAAAAGCCTGATCTTTTGATGATGGTTGATGCTCTTTCGTCTTATATCCACGCGCCCCTCACTAAAAGCTCGAGGCCTCAGCTCTGCAACATGCGATTGAGGAATTTAAGTGTATCCCTATTCAGCAAAACATTGAAGCACATATTTATGTATTCCTGAGGTCAAAAGAGGGTAAGTACACGCTTAAATTTTTGCTTCATAGGGATGTTTAAACATGAATTTAAAGTTAAGTCTGTGCTTAGAACCTCTGTCCAATTGGATGTGAGTGAAACTGCAGGAGAAACATGCCAATGAAAACTATCCTTACACATGCTGCTCCCTCCTGTGGGCAGAAATGTGCACCAATTCAGCAATTCTTGTGTCTGTGAGTTGGTGAAATTAATTTTGAGAATCAAACCCAGAAATGTCAGTCTTCAAAAGCGCTGAAAAGTCCCATTTTGATATTTTTAGAGAAATGTTTTGATTTTTCATTTCAAACTGTCTTAGAGGAACAAAATCAAAATATGAATGTTTTGATTAGCCCCAAAAGATTTTCTCAAATATTGTGTCACTTAAAATTTTTAATTTTTTATTTCAATCTGTTTCTGAATGAAAATTAAAAAATCAGAATTTTTCAATCTGCAGAAAAAAAATTCTCCCTGACAAACTCTGTTAAAGATGGCATAGCATAGGATAAAGGAGAAAGATGATTTTTTTTGAAGTTATTAACGTTTGAGAAGGAATATATCTTCCCAACTATTTTTTTTTGTTTCATACTAGAGGAATTACAATACCTTAATTTTAAATTTCAGTTTGCTTGATATGGGGGAAAGAAAGAAATATCTCACTTCTTTCCTTAAAACTCATGATGGGATACAAAAATTAGATTTTTTTTTCTTTTAATACAAATAAAATACAAAATAAAAAAGGTCAGTGTTAAAACTGTAACCTTTACAGACTACAGTGAAAAAGTGCATAAAATTTATAATCTCAACTTTATAAAAAGAAAATTCTTTAAAAAGAATCAATACCAATAATTCCAACCAACTCTAAAATGCTACAGAACACACAGAAGTCCCAAAGGGAATTGAAGTTGTGCCTGGCTGAGCTATTATTTTATAGATGTAGGGGAAAAAATAATCTCTCCCTCAGAGGCCTTTTAACCTAAAGGATACAGACAAAGGGGAAGATATGAAACCAAACCCCTGAGAACCAAGGAAACGTTGATTGGTAATTTCATATTTTATTAATGTGGTTATTAGGTATATGCATTGTATCGTTGCATCAAATTACCTATCATGTCCTGTCTGTGCTACAGTTTGTACAGCCTGTTCTTGATTAAAGACAAGATGCTGTACAAGAATATAAAAAAATGATGTGTTTGCACTACAATGGTTAAAATTTTTGATGTAATAAATCCCTCTGAGTTTCTTCCATTTTTTGTTTTTTCAGCCAGTCATCTCCACTAAGTGGAACACTTATTTAAATACTTCCCATAAAAATTCACGGCTAAGTGAGCTGGAGGAAAATAATAAATGGTTATCACACGCTGTCTATATAAACCTTCATTTCTGATAGGACTATTGGGAGACCTAATCATAATTATATGATTCACATGGCTTAGTGGGTACAGCCTGTTCAGAGAGGTACAACATAAAAATAAAGAACAGAAAGCCAACGCCTACTTCACACGACAGTTTTTCTTATAATCACCTTTGAATTAAAAACATTTGTTAGATGGCTGTTTTCATTTAATCTGAGAGCTGGGAAAGTACTGCCCTTATTTCCAAGGCTGGTGATTTTCAAACCTAACCCTAGAAGCTACAGGGAAATGGGATCTTTCAAAAAAGATCCTCATAACAAGCTTCTTGTGGCATGTATTTCTTATAAAGTGACTGTTCTCTTCCTTTGTATCTTCTGTAACGATATTTGTAATAGCGAGGGCAAAAAAGACGCACAACAGGGGACACAGGACAAACTATGGTGACAAGAGGCTTTCGGTTTTATAGATCCCAGAAAAGACCTTGATAGGTGGCTGGAGGAGCAAGACCCTGTGGGACTCGTCTAGGGAAAAGGTGCCCAGCCAAGTTATACAAAGATGAACCAGAAAGAAAGTTTTGGGCCAAATCCTTTATTCAACTGAGTTCAGTGGATTAAAGGCAGGTTTTACTTGTTGATATTCTGAGTTCGTATTTATAGTCATACCTGAGTTCTAGTGATGGAAAATTCAAACTGAGGAGGTAAGTTGAGTAGAGGCAAGACAGCCTCACATTCACTAAAAAATAAATTAAAAAAAAAATCTAAAGAAGGAAGAACCAACTCATGCTCAGACAATGACGGTGATAAATGTCCAGAGGTAACACAGGCTGTATCTGTGTGTATTCAAAAATTGAAGGTGATCCTAACCACAATTGGAAACAGACTTTCAGACCAAATCCAGGAGTCCGAGTTAGACTTCCTTAGCATCACTCGTATATATGCGTGTCCACTACTCACACTAATGCAAGACAACACTATTCAAACATGTCTACCCCACATGGCATTGCAAGCACATGTTTTTGCGGTATAGTGTCCCAAGTGATTTTTTTTTTTTTTTTTCTGCCAGAGCATGTTATGGCTATTAATTCTGACACGTGGAGGTATCTCCCATTCGCTCGTGAAAGCATCATGAAATAGGGCTATAAATAGCACTAGTCCCATTTCATTCCCTAGTCTTGTTTCATTCTTGCCATTAATCTTCCCTAATTCTTATCTTAAACAGCTGACTTCCTTTTCACCATGACACACTGGAGGGAAATTAAACCCTATTGTTTTATCTGTCTAAGGGTTAATATAACAGTGGAGTATATGACACAATACATAGAGTTTACAATTGATTAAACAGTGGAGCAAATTCCACCTCAACTCAGTGTCCAGAAATTCCATTGTTGCTAGAGATAGGAACAAACCAGATCCTGAAATCTCTCAAGCTGCATGGTTTAGAGGGTTTAGAATTGAAATGTGTATAATTCAGGTTAGAGGTCAGATCAAAGTCAAAAATGGTGAAAATAGGTAATCTCAGCCATTATTTTGGGACAAAAACTTGGGCCAGCAGACTGTAAGATTTTGTTTATTCTCTGACATAACAAAAAACACAATAAGAAGACTAAACAGGCTATACTTAAACAGGAAAATAATTTGGTTTTGTAAGATTTTTTTTTTGTTTTCCTGGGGAGTTGTTAGAGCTTTGACCTGAAGTATGAAAACTTGCTGCTGCAATGGTGTTGCACTGTTTCAGCATTCTCTTTTTGATGCACAACTGATTCATAAAATACAAAAGGGACAAGGATACAAAGTAAAAGAGGAGACAAAAGCCACAATATTATAATAACCGCATGCAGAAATCTATGTTTAAGAGTTATTTAAATTTTTTTCATTCACAAAACTAGATAGAACTGTGTTGGTTTCGGTGGCCCACAAGCTGAATAATTTGGATAAGTAAATAACAATCCTCAGGTGGGGGGAAGGCTATATTAATGCATGTTTCTAGATAGTAGAAATCATGTTATTTGTGGAGAAAAAAAAAGAGTCAAATTTTCTTAAGGTGTCGGCCCTACACAGTGGAGAGAGAAAGTTACTTAGAACATTACTGGAAAGCCATATCTGGATTTAGTTCCCAAATTTAATGGACAATATTAAAAAAAATTGGAAAACATTCATAAAAGAGCTATAAGAATTGTCTGATATATGGGAAACATGCCTTCTAACATGCTTGAGCTGTTGCTTATCCATGGAGGAGTTAAAGACTTTTTAAAATCAAATTCCATATCTGTCTACATTAATTTGTAAGACTGAAGGCTCTTATAACAAAAGAAAGAGAAAATAATAGAAGGTTGTAACGATGGAAAACAAAGAGAAATTCACACTAAAAATTCCAAGCAATTTTTGTCACTGAGCATGATAAATCATGGTTAAATATCAATATGATCAATTCTTCAGCACTTCAGTTCTTTACCACTGATTTGTATGGACATATAAAGACACAAATTTCTTCCCTTTTTGGTGGAAAAAATTACGTCTGTGCTGTTTTTCTTTCTTGGTTGTCTGAGGCTCTGTGCTCAACATGACTTTGTCAATTAAGTGTCCATCAGCAGATGGACAAATACTGAATGTAAATGGGGAAACAAACCTTAAAGTCGCTGTGGGAAAGAGGCTTTGACTCAGTTCTCAATTCTGCTATAGGCTCCATTGGTGAGTTTGCATAAAACCCTCAATTCTGTATGCTTTACTTTCCTCCGCCATAAAATGGGATTAGAAATATTTTCTGCGAATACTTTCCATGATTTACTTGCAGTTAGCGATGTCTGCTATCATTTTTGTTACTGTATACTTTGCTGGAAAATTCATGAGAGTGCATAAAAAACATGAGAACAAACCAGGGTTTTTATTCATCCAGGCACCTTATCCTCTGTTCTAGTCATTATGTTCAGCTGACTGAAGGGCACTATTTTGTTGTACTTTGTAACAGCACGGAAAAGGAGAGAATATAATTGTATTATTTTCACGCTCAGGAGCCCTAGCCAGGGACTTAGTACTGGTACTGTTCATTTACAAAATAAAGTGGTTCTTACTCCACAGAAGTTACAATCTCAGTATAAAACAAGAGCTGAGAGAGAAGGAAATCTGGTGAAACAATAAAGCAATTTAATTGATTTTGCTGTTCACTCTTGTCAGGTGCTTAGTCTGTTTAAGATGGATACCTAAATTTAGGCATCTGCCGTGAAGTAAGTGTCCATGCTCCCGTCAGTGCCAGGGGTGCGAGGCGTACCCCAAACGGCCTCCAGCTGCCTCTTGTAGATGGTGGGTCTCCCTTAGCACAGACACGCACACGGGACGTAGTTTACCGTTCCCTGACTCTGTAGCTTGCTGAGATTAATAGAATCACGCCAGTGTGAAGCAGATACCAAGCAGAAGTCAAACCTAAAAGATGCAGTGCAGATTCTTGCTGTGTTGCTGTAAATGGCATCTTTACTAATTCACAGTACGATTATGGTCACTCAGAAACGCTCTTTTCTGACGTGCGACACGAAGTAAATGGAGCAATGGTGTCTTGTACACAATGCGCGACTCACTTCGGAACGGCCAAAGGGGATTTCTTCCAGACTTTCTGCAAAGCACCAAGTGCCTCAGACAATTTGCTGCCAGAGGCAGCGACAACTATACCTCTGGATTTGTTAAGATAAAGGAAATATGTCATGCTGTAATGTAATGGGGCTGTTAAACGTGATAAACTTTTCGCAGGAAAAAAAATAAAACAAACCACAAAACAAAATATAAGGCAAATGAGGGCTTGCTTTCTGCACACCATTTTCTATGCTTTTAGGTTATACATTTCAAAGGACAGGAAACAGTCTATTACTGAAGAAAGATCTCACTAAAAGGAACCAAAGGGACTTTCCGGGAGCTTCATCGAAGTGCCTTCCACTTTTTAAGTATCAAAGTGACAACGGAAGAGTTAAGAATGGAGCTAGATTATGCTTTGAGATTGCTGGCATGCAAAATGCCTATGAATCATCAGAGAGGCATTATTTTCTTGCACTAGGATTCTGCTACTTAGAGGTGGAAATGAATAGTGGAAATATCTAGAGAAAGATAGAAAAGATTCAGTAAAGAACTTAAAAAAACTTCCAAATTTAAGATGAATTTTCAGTTCTGCTCGGGTAGCAAAGCCCTGTTCTTATATTTCAGAAAGATTTTTAGGCCAATGAAAAACTAATAAGATTCTCAAGTAGCAGGATCAGAACTTTTTTATCCACATTCCTAACCTCTTTCTTCATTATCTGGGGAAGGAAAAAAAAAAAAAAAAGACAACGGGGATCAAGTCTAACTTCATAGATTTCCCAAATAGCAAGTTTGATCCTGTGGTGATCTGGGGTGAAGATGGGTGGGAAAGGGGGTTGCAATAAAAGGGTGAGAGAAACTAAAGGAACTGTATTCAGAATTTTGGTCATGCTATGCCTCAATGCAATGACTAATTAGTAAAAAACCTGGGGTAAATACATAAGTAGTAATCTAACATTGTAGTGCACACTACAGCTGGAACAGGATTGTATAGTTACTTTTCTGATCGTCATCACTTAATTCAAGAGTGAAATGCAGCCAAAGCTCCACAAAATTCAGTAAAATATTTGTGTCAAAAGCATTATTACTTCCTAATACTGCTTCTCATACTTCGTATTTTAAAACAGTTGCAAGTTTTCTGACCCCAATGAAACCTGAGTTACAGAAAGTGTAGTTGGTTTTGATCAGAGTTCACAATGAACACCAAGTGTAAAGATTTGTATAATAAAATACTTTGTAACCTTGAGAAGCTGGAGGTTAATCATTCCAATTATTTTTAAAAGCATCTTGGGAATTTGTTGAATTACCAAAAGAGAGATAGCTGAAAGTATGGTAAAAATAGCAAGGACATAGCAGAGATATTTTAATAAAAGTCTTTTAAAATGCAGCTTATAAATGATCAAGTTCTGCACTTTAACCATGTATGAGAGAAGGGAACGGGAAAAGGGAGTGGGAAAGGGAACAGGAAAGGGAACAGAAAAGGGGAAACTCTCCAATGTCCAAGCAGGAGGAACAGTGATGGGCATCCAGAATGGGTGTCCTCCAGCGGGGGCTCTCTCCAGTGCAGCAAGAAGCAGCAACACAGACGGTGATGATGATGATGACAATTATGACAACTTTCACCGTGCTTTTCCTCCTGCACTTTGTACTTTTAATCGGGAACCACTCAAGCTTCCTGTACCTTGTTTCTGCTTGTGAAGCTATTAGCACTGGTTGGAGCGTGCTAATCAGGTACAGATGTTGCACATCGATTGGCTGTTAAGACTCTGCGCACGTAGCCCTGGATAGTGTTTCTCAAGTCAAGACTGACTATTATCGACTTTGCTGTTTTTCTTGTTTTTTCTTTTGAATAAACTAAAATCTGCAAAACAAGAAGTGAAGGGAAGCAAGGTGTTTCTTATGCTAGAGGCAGTTGCTTCCCATGAGAACCTGTCATAACACCAGCATCAGGGTTTGGCAGATACAAGGTTGTGAGGGCAATAGCACCTGAATGACAGCATGGAAAAAACAGGTAAAACTGCCACGGATATTCTGTAAAATCACTGTTACGGCACCTTAGGTGGAAGGGTACAGGCCTTGAGCACTACTGTTGCTAAGGCACAAAGGCATCTCCGGCATTGGGCTTCACTGCTGACCAAAGAATCCTATTTTGTCACCAAGTTCGTGTAATTCAAATAGTCAGCAAAAGATATTCCTCCAGGCCCCGGTCCATAAAGGTGCTTACACCTTGATTCAGATGTCCATAATGGAGAGCTCTCAGTCACTGCTTGTTATCACTGTGACAGCCCCAAAAACTTAGTCTACTTCAGTACAAACATAAATTAGGCCAGCAAACCACCTTTGCCCGAGGAGCAATAATTAGCAGCTCAGGGCAGTGGTGTCTTCAGCTGTCCCACCACAGTCTTCATGAGCTGAGCTCTCTGTCCCTTGCGTTTGGCAGACGTAGCACAAGAGAAGAAGTAGCAGAAAGAACGGAGCCATTTTCAGACTGCTTGCTGCAGGCATCTGGAGGTTTGATACGTCTGTACCCAACTCGCTCTCTGCTGTTACACAGCTTAGAAAGCAGCAAGAACTACTGAAATTTGGGAACAGTGAAGAGCCCTATGCTTAGACATCTAGGGATCTTTTTAGCCCAAAATGTTCAGATGATATTTGCTGCTTTTAGACATTAAATGTTGCTGTAGGATTTGTGGTTAGATTTTTCTGGAAAAAGATGGAATAGAGAACAACTTCAATTAATCTAATACTGTTTTGGTTTTGTCAGCAAACATCATAAGAAACGTATAAATAACCTTCCTGAAGAAATCGAGGTTGGGAATACTACCCACTCCATTGGGTTTCGGGGAACTGAATATGGAGAGGTTGTCTCAGTTGAAGCCATTTCTTCCTAAAACCAGACTTTTTTCTTTACAGTGATTTATCCAGCTTCATTTTTCTGTGTCGTCTAAAGAGAATAAAGAATGTCGCTTAGACTGTGTCTTCCTCCCGGAAGGTGTTTTTGTCGAAAGATGACAGTGAGGAGAGTGGTCCACACAAGAGCATGCGACACACTTGAGTCAGCTTTCATCTCTGTGGGAAATCCAGTTCTTCGGTAGTGCTTCCAGCCTGTGAAATGGGAATGAGTGGCAAAAACCTGGCACTGTGTTACGGGTCTAGGTGCAAAATACTTCAAGCACACTGCAGACATCTATTATCTTTGAGGGAAAACAACTCTTCTGTAGATCCATCAGGCACGACAATATCCTTCATTATAGGATTCCAGTGGAGACTGTACAAAACTGTCTAGCTCACTGTCACCTATAAAAAGAGGCCGGATGCTTTAAATACAGCATTAGAATTTCATCTGGTGACAAAGACACACTTTTAATAAGCATCATTATATATTAGTCTTACCAAGTAATCTGTCAGCATCTTAGAAACTGGTTGAGTTCTGACACATAAAGAAATGAAAGCAGCACAGTAGGACGCAGATGGCATTTTTTGTGCATTAAGAATACCATTTCTTGCAGTACAAACTGCTTGCAAATTCCAGTTATTGAGATGCTGTCTGTATGTTTGTTCATATGAGTTCATTCCCAGATAAGCAGTGGTGGGAAGACAGATTTTTCAGCACCCAGAAAGAATGCAAAAATCTCAAAAAGGATGCAATCTTAGCAGCTTAATCTCCCCAGTACACATCATTCATTGCATTTATTTTTTATAGTATCTAAATAATTCATTTTACTTGAGCTCCTGAAAAGTTATTTTTATTCCACAATAACTTGAGAAAACAGTAATTTGAAACAGAAAAATTAAAATGTTGCATGTGAAAATATCAAATAGGAAATTTTTACAAAACAAAATAGATTTTTTCAAAAGGAAATATTCATCAAAAAAACAATTTCTCAGCTGAAATTTTTCAGTTTTGACAAGCAATATCTCTTAATGGTATAGTGTCAACAGCTCTGCATCAACTGTTCTTATGAATGCCAGGTTATGAATCAAAGGGGAGTTGAAACGTTCAAGAATCTAATTATTTTATTTAAATTCCTGATGCAGAGATAGCCCTTCAGGAAAATTCCCTTTGTAACTTGTGAAGTAGGGCATTATTTAAAACTTGTGAATGAACTGCTAAGCAGGGAAAACTGAACATTTAAGGATCATTTTACTTTCTGGGGTTGGCAACAGTCTCTTGGCATGCAATGCCACGAGGTGACAGGGTGAAATACATGGATTTTTCTACCTATTCCATTGCTTGGGTGGCTCTTTAGGTATGAGCCAACGTCTGTCACTCTACTCTGTACTGTCCTTTGGTAAGTGCAATTTATGGCCTCGGAGCTCAAACAGGCAAGAGGACTACTCGCAGACTAGGAGATTCAGCGGCTTTGGAGCTCTGAATGTGCTTTGGAGATGAATGCGTCCAGAACCGAGCGTAATCCAGACATTCCTAGGGCTGAACTAACAGCAATTACCAGCTTTTCCTCAGCTGCCATGCTCACCTTCACATACAGCACTGCACTGCACAAAAATGTGACAACTCTGCAAAGTGTTTCGGGATAAACTGAACACCACCAGTATTATTTGAAATGAAACCCTCTTCTTTGCAGCTGTACCTGACCACAAAACCTCGTCTATTAGCCCACTTCAATCGTGAAAACTAAAGCTGAGAAAGCTCCTACCTCATCCTATCTTGCTGAGATGGTTGCACTTAGTGTTTAAAATCTCAGCTGAACACTTCCTACACGTGGAATTACATGAAACATGACGTGTCCTGCTCAGAAATAGAAAGGGCAGGAATAAAGCTGGAAGGGCTTAAATCTGTGATGCCAATAAATGTAAATGGTTCAGACATCACGCTCAGCAGGATCATCCAGGTGTTACTGCTCCTGGCACTACCATGGATAGAAATTTTAAATGACCTGATATGCAGTGCCAGAATGACAAAAACTGAAAGTTGCTACTTTTATTTAACAAGTTGTTATTTGCTTTTTGTTTGCTTCACTGAACATTTAAAGTGCCCAGGACTCATTTCCCACTAACTCGACCAGAGAAGACGTTGATGTATTTCATGATGTGAGATGGAAGACTTGGCACTCTGTATACCCTGGGAGAGAGAAAACTCCTGCATTACAATATAATAGATCATCTCAAGTTTCTAAAATGCTCACAGCACATCGCACATACTGAACTGTTTTGCTCGAAGAAAAGCTGAATCTGGAGTCAGGAGACAAACGTCTGAAAACTGAGGCCATCCTGAACAGGAAGAATCAGCTCAGCCCTGCTCAGCCCGGTTTTTTACCAACACACACAGCAGCAGCAGAGTATCTGTCACTCTGCCTATTTAAAAGTTTATGGGAAATAATGTAGAGATCAACACAGGCAGTTTAAAACAACTCTAGAAAGACAGAGATTTCTGCATCAATTTGGCAGATATTCTCCACAATTCAATGAAATTGTACTTATTATAAAATACTTCTACAATTGGCTCAAGTAGTTCAACAGACTCCTGCTGCTGCTTCAGGTACTTAAATCAAAACTTAGAGAAAAGTTATATGCCTGAGGGAACAGGCAGTTTTTATTCACATCCCATCTTGAATTTCTTCATTGTCACAGTAGCCAATAAAAGGAATATGCATCAATCATAAGAGAATGAGGAGGCTAAATAATTAAACCTCTTTGGAAGGAAAAATTACTTATCAGCAAGTTTACTATTTCACATTAAAAATTAGCATATTTGAAGTCACAATAAAATGTGACCGTATTCCAGTAATTGATTGTGGTGGGTTGACCTTGGCTGGACGCCAGGTCCCACCAAGCTGCTCTATCACTCTTCTCCTCAGCAGGACAGAGGGGGAGAAATTAAGATGGAAAAAAAAAGTGAGTCAATATAAAGGCAGTTTAACAAAGCAAAAGCAAAATCTGCGTGTGGAAGCAGAGGAAAACAAAAGATTTATTCTCTACTCCTCATCAGCAGACAATGTCCAGCCACTTCCCAGGAAGCAGGGCTTCAGTACACATAGTGGTTGCTCCATCCCCACCAGCAGGCAATATCCAGCCATTTCCCAGGAAGCAGGGCTTCAGTACACATAGCAGTTGCTCTGGAAGAGCAAATATCGTAATAATGGAAGTCCCCCCAGCTCCTTCTTTCTCTTAGCTTTCATTGCTGAGCATGACATCCCACGGTATGTCATGTTGGGTCAGCTGTCCCAGCTGTGTCCCCTCCCAAGGTCTTGCCCACCCCCAGCCTACTGGTGAGGGGGAATGTTGGAGAGACAGCCCTGACGCTGTGCCAGCGCTGCTCAGCAGCAGCCAAAACACTGGTGTGTTACCCACACCCTTCTAGCCACCAGCACAAAGCACAGCGCTGCGAGGGCTGCTGTGGGGAAAATTAACTCCCTCTCAGCCAGACCCAATACATTGATCTTACTGACAAACTTGCCAGAAAACAGGGAGTGATTCACAGTCCTCAAAGAGGATAGCAGATGTTTGGTAAGTTCTTCAAATGAATAAACAGAGGTACATGTGATGCTGCCTCGCAACCCAGGGAGCCTCACCTCTGTAGCTACAAAATTTTCTTGTACCTAAAAGTAAGAAAGATAATTCTGTTTCTAACACAGGGATATTTCAAATCTTTGTGTTACACCAAACATCAAGACTTATTTGTTACTACAGAACAGCTGACTAATGCTTGTCTTACAGTTCTGGATTCTTTTTGAAGTGTGCTGGGTGGCCCACCGGTTTCCAAAAAGCCTCTTATGCCAGAATACGTTAGATAAACTCTTCCCCTGGATTCCTTTAATTCCTGAGGTATAATCCTTCAATCCACAATGTAGGAGTACTTCAAGCATCCACTTGAGACTGATTGTGGGTAATTTGCAAAGGCATACTGGTAGGAATGACCACTCAGAAGAAAGCATTCATTGATGCATAGTAAATACTCTCCTGAAATATGTTGTCTGGGCACAATTCTGCTACCCACCTTCCTGTTCATGTACCTCTGGTTCTGCTGTGAAAATCAACCGTGACAGAGTGAATGGCCAAACAAACTTTTCTGAACTAAATTAAATGCAGGAAGATGCCTGTATCATGGATTTAAAATAGTCTGGTCTAAAACACAGGTCATGCATGAACCATATTGAGATTCACACAGCAGTGACACAGAGATTTTCAATCTTCTCACAAGGCTGAAATCTTTCAGTCACTCTAAGATACTTAAGTAACTTTGCTTCAAAGGTTTGCATGTGGCCTCCTTCATGTGATTTATTCATCAGTATTTAGGGTTGCAATTTTCATGCAAAAATAAAAATTTAAAAAGTGGTCCTAAGTTATCTCTTTGGAATTAGAACACGCTCCTACCAAGTCATGATCAAATCTCTCCTGGGAGAGTCAATACCCCATTCTGGGGCTTTAGCATCTGTTTTTTTTTCTCTGTGGCTTGTGGTACCACAGCAGTCAAGCAAGCTTTCCCCAGACACACTGTGGACACCCAGCCCCCTGTGGATGGATGCCTGGGAAAAGAGTGTCGTAGTGGCTTTCCAGCCCTAAAGTAGAGTATCCATGTAACTGTTTATAAATCCTTGTCCAACTGTTTAAACATGGGTAATTACAATAGATAGATAATTACTAACATGAAATTATCCATTTTTGGCTTCTGAAGTATTCCCAGTTATGGGTAAACCATTCCCTACATTTTCACTTTTACTCTACTGTTGTGATATCCTGAAATGAAGGATGAACATCTTTGGAGTCTCAGCCATTGTTAAACACACTGCCTGGGGCTTCAGAGAAATGCGACCTTTTATTCTTCTCCCTTCATTCTCTTTTCAAAGATGCTTTTGTAACTGAGAGGACAATCTGAAAGCTTTTAAAGCGATTTTGGAATTTAATACTCAAGCATTGCTCAGTACTCACAGACCGCTCCAAAATCAGATACTAGTTTCATCGGGATCATTATGTTTTAGCTATATTGCTAGCTTAATCATAGTTTACCATTTTTAATCAGTACGTTCTTCTCGTGGTTTAGCCCCAGCCGGCAGCTAAGCACCACGCAGCCACTCACTCACTCCTCCCCGCAGTGGGACGGGGGAGAGAATTGGGAAAAAACTTGTAGGTTGAGATAAAAACAGTTTAATAGGACAGTAAAAGAGAAGTGATGTCCAATACAGCAATTGCTCACCACCCCGTGATCGACAGCCCGTCCCCGAGCAGCGATTTCCACCCCCCGGCCAACTCCAGTTCATGTACTGGGCATGACGTCGTATGGTAGGGAATATCTCTTTGGCCAGTCTGGGTCAGCTGTCCCGGCTGTGTCCCCTCCCAGCTCCCCGTGCACCCCCAGCCTGCTCGCTGGCATGACTGCTCAGCAACAACCCAAAACATCAGCACACTATCAACAGCTTCTCATCCCAGATCCAAAACACAGCCTCACACTGGCTTCTGTGAAGAAAACCAGCTCTATCCTGGCTGAAACCAGGACAGTTCTGCACTCATTAGAATTGTTGACAACACGGCCCTGCTATCTCTTCCTCCTGAGAAGAAGGGTGGGTGAAAAATGATTTTTTGTTGTTGTACCTTGACCAAAAACACATTTGGGATCAAACCTAAAGCTTTCAACTGTTTTTAGAAAAAAAACAATATTTGGGGTCTGAACAATTTGAGATATCTCTAATTGTTATTAGCTTATATGGAATCACTAAATGAAAACTCATTTTACAGAAACAAAGGTGGATAAATTTTTTTTTTATTTTTTTCCCACACTGAACAGTTTAGTGAGATCAGAATGAATTCCCATTTTTTGGATGTTTGACTTCACTAAATTTGCAGTAAAAATGTCATCTGCAAATTCTTCACAGTTGTACTTTCCATTAGATTGGACTGGTAGTGGAATTAAGGTGGTACTAGAGGCGGGGTTAATGTTCTAAACTACAGTGCACTGGACAACCTGAATCTAAGCGTTCGGTAGACTCCCAGAGACAGGACATCTTGTACTTTTGTTCAGTGCAAATGGATTTTAATTATTTATTGTTGACCAGAGCTTTTCAGCAGCTGGGTTGTAAATTCATAAAAATCACCTAGGAACTTCTATTACACATTGAAATGTTATTAGAAGCTAAATCAAAAACAATCTAGCCCCTTATTTCCTGCTACCTTGAAGGTATCTTTTCAAAACACATGCAAATAAATTGTACAGCTTTGTCATTATTATCGTTGGTATTGCCTGACTTTTATAATAAATGAAAAAGATTGAAAATATTTTCTGAGTTGGTCATAGAGAAATCTTGAGAAATATTATTATAAACGCCCAAGCAGATATATTTTTAAAGCGATCTTAATATCAAGGAAAAACAAATCTATAAAAAACATACTTCAACCAATTTTCCCCCAGCCTAAATTCCACTTAAGTCCTTGAGCCTAGCATTTCCTATTGGCTGGCTGCCTCTGAAAGCCTGGGGCCAGCAAGAGGTACCAAGGCTTAGGTGGAGTTTAGGTTGAATCAAAGTCTCTGGGGTTAGGCATTGGTCATAAATTAGAGTAAAAGCATCCTTCACTTGCTTTCTTCTGTTCGTTTTACATAGTAACACCTCAGGACTGTTGTACTCCCCCAGCCATGCCTGGGGACTGAACCAAGACTTTCAGTACTGACTGTTGTCCCTTGTAGAACAAACAGATTTCTCTGTTTTAAATGTCCCTTTTTGAAATAATTATTACTATCTATTAGGTTTTAAAAATGTCTCTGTTTCAGAAAAGGTAGACATTTGAGTGAGCTCCAAATCCTGCCTCTGATTTGTGAAATTAACCATCCTCCTACTCTGTCCGAGGGCATATGATGCTTCATATCCTGCAAGTTGTGCAAATGTCTAAGTGAGCTTCAGGTGGTGAGAATTAGGAATCATTAACACAGGCTCTCCCAGACTGCCTAACCTCACCCTGCTGACACGTTAGAGCTGGTGTTGCTTCAGTGCTCAGAAGTTGTATCCTCTGTGCTTTGCTTTATACCATCCCATGCTTTCCTGTTAGCTCACTTCCCTTGCTACCTATAGTTCAACCAGTTTTAGGGTTGAGGAAAGTATTGGCATCCCAGTGGAGGATACATAGCAGGAGAGTGGTGCAAGATGACCAGGGTACTGAGAGGGTGGAGATAAGTGAGGAGATGGAGCTGAGATCCTATTTGGAGGGAGATGTGAAGGCCATGTGATAGAGTAGGGGAGGGGACAAACAGAGGCATCTTAAGTGTACATGAAGCCTACCACAGAGGTGGGAACTGCTGCCATTTCCTTCAAGACCAATGGTCACATCTTCCTTGTTGTAGCCAGTATTAGTGGCTGCGTTTCTCAAAGCAATCTGGGGAATATTAACCAATGACAATTCCGAAAACGTGCATACAAGTAGTACATAATCCTGTGCACGTGGGTGGATGTAGGCACAGTAAAAGTTCCAAGATAACAAGTAGGTCATATATTTAGACTTCTTTGTACACCCCTTTAGCAACTCCTCTGACTCTGCAATGATCTGTTAGCTTCCTATTTTTTTTTTTCATTCTTCAGTTTCCTTTGTCTCATTTTGGAGAAAATAAGAACAACCGTTCTTTTAGAAACAAGGTTACTTTTATATCTGGAAAATAAACCTCTTCACCCTTCTCCCCACTTAGAAAATACTCTAGGAGGTAAGGACTAAACATTTATTCCCTATTTGGGGGCATTGTTTTTATAATTCCAGTTTTAGCAAGATATTGCCTATGTCAAATATTTATACTTTTGTATTTTAAACATCAGCTGAAATTTCCACCCATCACACCCACCATACACATAGCCTGAACAGCCAAAGCCTATCTAGGTTTTCTACAAGAGGTACGGTAAAGGAGAGACATTCCTACAGGCCAGAGAATGATGAAACCTGGTAACAAGCTTTCCAGCACTTATTACCAGTTCAAGGTCAGACAAGGGATCACCTTCCAATCCACTATGTTATTTCATAGAAATACACAACTATTATGAAAAGGAGTTTTCAACTCAATTTCATCATTTCTGCTGTCTGTATAACCATTTCACCACACAAGCGTTAAAGTCAGAACACATTGGCAGGTCTAACTGAAGTGGAGATGGAGACTCCTTCAACCAAAGGGAGCATTGCTGTTCAAGACAGAAAGTGTGCTGCCAATCTCATTGCATGTAGCAGATAAAGTACATTAATACCTACTACTTTCCCATAGAAAAGCTATTTTAAAAGATCAGAGTCAAGCCAAATCTCTGACATTATAATAATAAATCAGTCATCACCTGGTCCCTTTCCTCCACACCAACCACCACTTCTTTTCTTCCTTCACTGTAATTTAAATGATGTTAGATACAGCAGAAATGAGATCCCAGTCCCAGGCATCAGCATTCTGCAAATGGTACAAAAAAATCTTTTACACCTCATCAGTGGGGAGTTCTCAGTCATGAATAGCATTCCTGGTGTCTAATACATCCCCTAAAATGCATATTACTTAGTGTGACTGACTTTCCCTAACATAAAGAGTGTAAATTACTTTTTCATAAACATTATTTTCATCACACCATAGTTTCTTACTACTGAATCTAGAGGAGAATTATATGTATAATCTAGAAGACAAAGAAGGCTCTACAATAAAGATGGAAGACTGAAAATATGATTATTGCAAATGGTAAACAGAATCCTTATTAGCATTTGAGTTGATGAGAGGGCCCAGTGCATGCAAATAAATTCAAACATAATAAATAAAACAGTGAATTTTTAAAATATATGAATAAGTGAACAGGAGATATAATTATTTACAGGGGAAAAGCATTGGGATGACAAAAAATATGCATGGTAATTCCATATCTGTTACCTTTGGCAGTACAAGAGAGAGATTTTCTTTTACAGTGTTGGGCTTTGATCTCCTAATCATTGTCACATCCTGGTGCTAATAGAGACCCTCAGACTACAAAAATGGCTGAACTGCCACACCTTGGGGCAGATCATCAGTTGTACTGTGACGGCTGATACACTGTCAAGCTACAAGGCGGCATGTCTGCCTACTCAGTAGATCTTTCTACACTGAGAAAAGAAAGGGAGGGAAAAAAAGGAAAAAATAAATCCGTGATAAAGCTATGGCTTTTGAGCAACACGGGAACCTACGATTAGGTCTCTCAAGCTGTGCCACGTGTGCTGGTAGGGCAGTAGGTGCAGGGGCTGCCTGGCTGTGAAAAGAGAGCAAGCAGGGATTATTTGGGCTGGCATGGTTATCTTGCTCCATCATGCGTGCTTACACTGTCCCTGTCCTATAATTTGAATGCCAGGACCCCTGTGGATGGGTAGTCATTTCCCGTTTGTGAAGTGCTCCTGGCCCACACCGTGTTTCATCTCCGGGATTATGTGGTATTTATGGTTTTGTGTCACTCGGCTGTGTGAGATGTTCAGCATGCAGCTCCTGGAGCCAGCAGAGCTGCCCATCTCTGAAATAGAAATCTGTTCAGGATGATACAAGTACAACCTGAGAAAGACTGTTGCTGCTTTAATTTTAGAGAAAGTCTTCAATCAGTGTAGCACTATTTCATGGTTAATATATAATCATCTAGTTGTATGCATGTCACATGAATTTGCTGTCACTTGCTCTTCATTTGAGATGTCACAGTAGCTTAGGACATAGTTCTCCTACTGAAGTCCACGATAAATCACTTTAAGCATATTAGTTAAATATACATATCCTTTATAGTGCTTTCATTTACAAGCTTGATGCTGAAGTTGCATTGCTGTCTGTGAGAAATTCTAACATTTTACCACATCCCATTGATACAAACTTTGATAACTACTAGTTTAAATCTTTCCTCTATATTTTCTTCATCTGCGGGACAACCAAGGGATCAG
>NW_010521289.1:352-615 GCF_000687285.1 Phaethon lepturus | reverse complement strand
TTTTCTTTGGAATCACAAAAACAGGTGTGTTTTTAAACAAGGATTAGTGGTGGGCACAATATGGCCTTTTTCTAGCTGTTCTTTTGCCAAATATTCCAGGTGGGCGACCTTTTCTGTGGTCAGTGGCCATTGATTTACCCACACTGGATCATCGGTTTTCCATTCAGTTTGAGCACAGGTCATGTTTCAATGGCCACTACCGAAAACCCTGTGGATCGCTAGAGAGTGATACATTCATTTGACTCAGCACATCCCCCCCAAGC
>NW_010521289.1:0-232 GCF_000687285.1 Phaethon lepturus | reverse complement strand
GGAGAGTGACCCCGCCTACCTGGCGGCCACTCTCGCTGACTAATTATGGTCACATCAGCTCCTGTATCCACTAACATATCAGTGGTCCATTGTTGCGGTTGCACGGTGGGGTCAGGATGCCTAAAGTTCATTTTCAAAGTTGGTTTTCTTCTGATCCTAATGGTCCATTCGCGTTAGTCGGGACATCATAAACCGACATGTCCCATAAGGTAACTTCTACTGTTGTTTCCAC
>NW_010521288.1:75574-85539 GCF_000687285.1 Phaethon lepturus | reverse complement strand
GACAGAAGATAATATTTTAACCTGGTCGCTCTCCTCAGCTGAAACCACTGCAGCAAGCTAAAGTGATGCATGCAGCCCTCAGCTAGCACCTGCACCAGCTTGGGCCAGAGGCAACAGCACTGGCTCTGGAGAGCTGGGGCCACCAGACCCTAGCACCTTTGGCCACAGGTGAGTGCACTGAATTGCAAAAGCACCTGGCCACAGAGGTGTTTTGTGGCAAGCAATTTCACAGGACAAACCACTCAAGTCAGTGAAGTGGTATCATGTCCTTTGTATGTGATATTGATAGAGTTAACACCCAACAATGCACATCACACCTGCTTCCATCTCATAGTCCACAAGCTTTTAAAAAAATGAAGTAAATAAAAGAAGTCTTCTTTCTTGGCTTCACGAGTTAACAGGGGAAATGCTGGCAGTGATGTTTCCAAGCCTACCGAGATGCTGGCTTGACCTCTGACACCCGAGAACCAGATACCTACCTCAGCAAAGTGACAACCCATGAGCTGGGATGCGCCTTTGACACCACGTGCAGGAACGCAGTCACAGACAGACAGACATCCTCCTCGGCCTCAGCCTGCCCGCAGCCAGACACCCGCCATCCCTGCCCGCGGCAGCGCCTGGCCCTGGAGCGCACAAGCAGCCTGCACTTGCCCATAACATAACGCAGCACGGCTGAAAGCTTTCAGGCGAGTTATTGAAGCGCCTTTTTCACGGTGTTGCAGGGCCAGCCCTGAGGCTTAGGCAGCTCTCAGTGCTGTAACCCAGTGACCCCCAATGACAACAGCCCTGCGCCGGCACCAGCCCTCCGCACGCTGCCGGCACCAACGCGGCCCCTGCTGCTGCACCCTCCTCTTCCCAAAGACTCACCCCAGCTCTAAGCCTGGCTCTCCCACACATTTGCCTAAGAGCTCTTGTGCCTGTGACACTCCCTCGTGTGGTCTAGATCTGAGGATGTCGTGAAGACGCTGCTCAAATACTAGAAACACTAGATGAAGGGGCAACACTTAAAAGTGCTGCTCTGACCACTGTTAATTTACTTGCCACGCAAGCAGCACACCGGGGCAAGCTCTCATTAAATTTCAGTACAACAGAGCCTCTCACAGTGTTTGTGATTCTCAATTCTTCTTATTTATGAATCATAAGTGATTCTCCTAAGCAGTAAAAATAAGGCATTTCTTTAACTATTAAGCAGTGACCTTGTTTGTATCTATTTACTAGATTCCTTTTCAGTTTAGATAAACTGTGGAAAACCAGGAGAAGAGTGACCTAGTCAACAATCAGTAGCAAGCGCAGGTTTGTAATTTATATTAACTGCAGCTGGATGGGGTTTCTAACCTTTTCTTTCACAGCACTACTGATTTTGGCAGCAGAATAACGTATTTAAAACATTTAGACATTGTTTAGTCAAATGATACAGAATTACATACAAAAGATCTGCCTTCTTTTGCCAGACAAAGCTCCACGCAATGGATATTACCTTTTGTAATATCAGAACGAGCAGTGAAACTCAGAATACTCCTAAAACTCCTGAAAATTATAACATCAAATAAGATAAAGCTCCCTTACCTCAATTTCCAGCCAATAATCCAGAGAGAACTGCTTCAGTGAAGCTTACTCTTGCCTACAGATAATGCATGACAAAGCAGCATATAAAGAAAACCACATTAATTCTTTTTGCATCTTCCCCCTGCCTCCCTTTGTAGCTCTCTGTTGCTGGGTTTCTTTTTATAAAGTGCAATGATGTATGGGGAAACTCCTGACTTTCAGCCAACTGTAGCCACTGCTGAGATCAGGAAACAAATCTGTGCTAAATTAGGCATGGAGTAAAGCAATCTAGTGATTATACCACCTGGCAAAAGGCTACTGTCCACTTGCAGAAGATAAGGGCTCATACGAAGATAAGAGTTTATGCCACTCTGGGATTACATTGATTTGTACACCAAATACACAGTCAGTTAAGGTCTCCTCTGCCCCCCTGAATGCTAAGACACATGTAGCTGTCACAGTAGCCAAGGTAATTTCTAATTCACCTAATCTTTTGCATGTGAAAGCACAGACTTGCATAAAAAGCAGGAAGAGGCCATTTAATGAAAGACGAGCTCAAGTATTCCGGTGTTACAAGGAGCAGAATTTTGTCTAACCTGCTTTTAATACCACCTCACAGCAAGGGGTATTTCTAGTTTCATCTCTCTGCAGCATTAGAAGGGTTTATTTTCACTTCCAGGCAGCGCATTTCCAACTACACTATAAATCCATTATTTCTTTTCCCATCTGCAATGGATATAGCAAACTATTTATTCCTTTCCCATTCGTAGCTACCATTTATGTATTTGAAGACCTATTTGTGCCCTCCACACTTAAACATCTGTGCTCTAAATACTCCTAGATACTTCTGCACTTCAGGTGTAGGTCACCATGTTTTCTCCTGTTTTCTAGGCTCTCTCTCAGATTGACTTTTCTTCCTTTCTTTCGAATCATAGAATCTTTGGGTCAAAAGGGACCTTTTAAGGTCATCTAGTCCAACCCCCCTGCAATGAGCAGGGACACCTTCAGGCACCCAAGACTGAATATAGTTCTTCTAAAGCCTGAAACAATTGCAAATCCCATAATCATGTTTACTTTTTTCTGCAACAGCATAATCTTCCATCTTATTTCCAGCCATACTCCATTCGCAATCAACTCTAAGCCCCAGATCCCCCTTTTCAGATCTGCAGCATATCAAGTTCTCCCATATCTCACATTTGTGCTCACCACTATTCCTATGTATGTGCAAAACTTTACAAATATCTTTATGCCTCATTGAATTCTTTCTTTTCCAAACCATTTATCAAACTTACCGACACCATTTGAAATACTACATTTCACTTCCACTGTCTTGTAGACTCTCTCATTCCTGCAACAACTAATCATATTGTAAATAGAGTTAAGTCTTAGGTTAGAAGATTGCAAACAAGGGAAACACTTTTCATAATACTTATAATAATATAGGGAAATATAACTCTAAAAGAGTATGTTCGTACAGTCATAAACTGTAGCCATTTTCCTTGTACCATTATGAATTAATCTAGTCCCTCTTTGTAGACCAAAGGTGTTTGAGGTGTTTCTACCCACCCCTGCGCAAGATCAGAGACACGCGACAGATGCTGCACCTCTACAAGCTGCAAGCTACGCAAACACAAGCAATACTGCTGCTGCGCTTCAGAGTACCAAAGCTGAGAGGCAACACAGTTTTAAATTAACCCCAGTTAACAAAAAACTGTTTTTTTGTTAAACAATGGGGAACAACATGCATCACAGGGACTCAGTGTAATGTCACAGCCAGGCACCCTGGAGCCCGTCGGGTGGCTCCTCTTTTGCCCCACGCCTGACAGGATAACTCTGTCAGGGCTAAAGTGATGACCAAATCGTGCCCTTATGTTTAACCAGTGACCAATTAACATATCCCACAGGCCAAAACTGTCCTCTGCTGCTCAGCACCAGAGGTGGCCCTGAATTGACTCCCACTGTGGCCCCGAGCAGAGTTCTGGGGCTCCATCACGTTGGCCTTCTCTGGCAGCACTGCAGGCTGCAGCTTCATCCCATGGGAGCAGAGGGTCTGACCCTGAGAAGACCCCCAGCACCCATTCTGGCAAAGGTCCGAGTTGTGACCGGACTCTGGCAGGCTGCAAGTCCCTCACTAGCTGAAGGCATCTCCAGGGAAGCTTTGCTCTTTCAAGCTGGGAGATGACCCGCAGGCTGTTGTCCAGGGGGTAAAGGCTTGCCGCTTGAGGAATACTGCGGATTTAAGGTGGAATTGGAGAAAGATCTGCGCATTTGGTCAGTTGCCATTGCGTATCCGGGTGCTCCAGAACAGTCCCAACTGGAAATTTAGGCTTAGTGAAGTGATTTGCAAAGGAATGTCTTCCTCTTGCCTAGAAAATGAAAGGCCCGCAACATATCTAAAGGCCCGCAACATATCTAAAGCCCCTTTTTGCAAAGACCAAAATAGGTCACACTTGGTGCATGCATATAAGGTAATCCCCAGGGTCAGTGAAGAGTCCAAAAGCACAAGATAAAACTGAATTCCTACATGATAACCTCCCTCCATAAGTTTCTTGGTCACCTCAGTTACAATCCCTGTACAACCACCCCGGTCTTAGTAATCACCCTTCCCACCCAACGCAGGAAGAAATGGGGTTTATTCGGAGCAGCACAATATTCGTATTATAACAACACAATAGTTTTTTTAGTAGTGGCTGGCACTTGCACTCAGCTCACACACCCTTCATCCTACTCCAATCGGATGAGGCAGTCCCTTAGGACAATCCTGGAAGGAGGCAGTCCTTCTTGGAGAAAGCCAGCTAGTCAGCATATGTTCTTTATCTTTATCTGATAAAGCCTATCAGACTTTATCTGACTCCTCAAAGGTCCCATGCCCAGGACACTGCAGCACAACAAAACCCTACATAATATACAGCAAGAGCCATCGCTGAGAGCAGCCGTGCTGGTGTCTGGCCACCACACCTAGCACACGCCAACACCCCTGCAGCTGGATGCAACAGGAAAAAAGTGCATTTTTAAAGTGCAGAGCATCCTGGTGGCCACAGAGACAGACAGACACACACGCACACCCCCCACATCTCTGCAGGCAGGCTGGACCGCTCTGGGCTTTGGATAATTGCTGGGTCTTTCAGGGTCTGTGTCAACAGAAATTTGAAAGTTGTCAGCTCAGGATGATATTTCAGTAACCTAATAAGGTTACTTGTCAAAGCTTCTGTGCCTTAAGATTTTTTTTTAAGTCTTAGCTTTTCTCTTTGTTAAGAAAAAAAAGTCTGCATCTAATTGTGTGATAGTTTCTGCCATTCTAGCATTAGTTAATTTGAGAGGTTTTCAACTGTTTGAGGTTTTTCACTTTCCTGCAGATTGCTTTCTTGATCCCTTTCATGTTCTGAGGCTTTTCTATACAGGCTATTTATAGGAATGCACCTGTGCTGAAGAGAAGGGACCTTTTCAGCATTTCAAATAAATCTCTAGCATTTGGTTTGAAGTGGAAAGCTAGAAGGTTATCGCTGTAAGTGGCATGATTATACTCAAATGAAGTGCGGTTTTATTTCCAAAGCCATTTATTCACTCTAACTTGTGTGTAAAAACACTTGGCTATGGCATGCAGCCAGAACAAAGACACCCATATCGATTCAGCTATACTAACATTACACATCAGAAGGAACTAAGTATCTGGCCACCGTTAGGCTTAAACACCACAACCTCTCTGTGCACAAAGGAGGATCAATTCCCACTCTCAGCGAAACCCCCTTGGGAGCCAGCTGGGCTGGCAGCATCCCCGCCTTGCTCCCCCTTCTGCAGCATCCAAGACCCTGAGACCAAGACCCATCGGTTATATTTTAAATACTAAACATATGCTGATAGGAAGGGCAGGTAATCTACATGCATAGAACATACAGCTGATTGAACTTACCTCCCTTACTGTCCTCTTCAGGCACCAGATTCAAGGATTGCCAATTCTCTTCAAGGCAGAGACCTCTTCTGCACCAGAATAAATAAGGAAATTTGCTTAGTTGCCCTTTCCAAGTGAGAACAGACAAAGCCATATTTTCACAAAGAGACATTTTTTTCAGCAGCATAAAACAGAGCTCTCTCTCAAAGGCTGGCTATCTTACTAAAATAAAAAAAGCAGTTGTCCAGGACAGATTAAGAGAGATGAGAACAAAATAAAGCTCATAAAGTAAGCGTGCATGCAACCCACATGTACAACGTAATGATTGTTAATAAGTCATTATGATATTGATGCACACACGAATATATACACACATTTTTTTTTTATATATACACATACGGGGAGAGAGAGCACCACACAAAGGAAAAGTCAAGTTCCACCTTGATGCCTCTTGTCCAACTCATAAACTACCCCAAGATGGCACTGTTGGGTAGCGTTGCCTCTACCAGCACGGATAACCACTCAAAACTAGGACTTTGAAGTAAATGGAGGAATACCTGTAAGCATTTTCTTAAACTTTTTTTTTTTTTCTTTGTCTGTCTTACTAGGGCACTTTCTACTTCTCAGCAGTACTCATTGCATCTCCGCGTTGCGTCACTCAGTGATTCAAGTTGGGACGCTGGTGCCCTGGGATCTGTCAGGACACTCTTAGCAGCAGCAGCAAGGTTGACAGTAATTCTCATACTCTCAGATCTAAGTGCCAAGATGAGAGGCCACAGGCTGGAGAGTCTGCACTGACCTGACAAGTGCACCCTGCCAGCACGCTTGGGCTGCGATGGAGCAATTCATGGTATAGCCTGCAGAAACCTCAAGAAAAACCAAGCTAAGCAAACACGAGAGCCATGGGCATGCCAACTGCCATGGTCCAGTTGAGACAATACCAGTATGAGAAACAATCCCCAACTGACGTCTCAAATAGCCTTGTCCCTGGGACAGCAACATTAATTTTGGCCATACTGCAAGGGACCAGAGCTGGTCCTGCTTCTCCGCAACCCTTTGGGACCTGCTTTGAGACATGCCTTATTAATGCACAGCTGAATACACAGTGGTCTGAAAACAATAAAAAGGTAGTGGCAACTTGGCAATGCATAAGCTAACATGGGAAAGACCCAGAGTGCATTAATGAAACGGGGCATGTCTCAGATCTGGAAAAAGTTACTTTTAGGCCAATCTGTGATTTTCATCTTACCGTAACCCATTGCAGTTATAGGCTTCAGCACGTAGGGTTTCCTTTCCAGAAATGCCAGTCCCTCCACTGAGGAGAGATGGATGATTAAAAATTAAAGAAAATGGAAAAAATGCAGTTTCCACACAAGTCAGCTCTTTTTCAGTCCAAGCCATTTGACAGAAATGGGTCTTCCAGAAAGTCATAGCACTGAGAGCGCATAAACCCTGCAGATGAGGCAGCTCCTACCCCTTCGTGCAGGGCTGTCTGCGTGAAGGTATAGGAATGACTGTGCAAGGCACAAGAGTGCAGTGCAGCTGCTGCTGCTTTCCTGCACTGGCATCCCTCTGCACCAGTCTGTAGCAATGGTTGTTGACTTCCGTCAGTCCAGGTGGAGGATGGTGATGGTCCAGTCAACAGTGTTCAGGTAATACTTGGTATAATGAAAATGCAAAAGAAAAAATGTTCATTATGTGTTTCGTTACCAAATGCAATGCAAAGGCTGAGAAGAAAATGGTTTTCTATGAAAAAAATATCTAGATACACCATTCATCAGAGTATTGTGTTATATGGTATAGATGGGCAAGTGTAACATGACTCTGATCTGATCACCGTGTCAGGAGAAAGAATAGTGTGTGATACCTACACACTGCCACTGGAGTGGCAAAACAGAACGGAGAAATATCCTATTTCACTGCAGTATGATGTTATAACCCAGAGGAGCCTGAGTGCTCAGGAGGCCTGCTAAGGAGCCATGTGGCGTCCCTGCTCAGCTCCTGGGTTTGTATCCACACTGCTGCTAACCATTAGTTCCCTTTACTGAATGACTGTGAAATTAGCCGGTGGTTTTGTTTGGAACCTCAGTTTTGTGCACACCTACCTTTTCCTTTGGTTGTGCCACTGCTCAGTGAACATGGCATCTTCATTAAGCAAAAGCTTTTCTCTGTTTTAGGAGATAACACAGCAGCCTTGCATTTCTCCCTTTCCAGGGGGTTCCTCAAAGGATACAGTCCGTATGAGTCCCATGGAAACACGTAAGAATTGGATGCATCTTGGTGGATGGCAAGTGCTGCGGGTCGTGCTTCACCGGTGCCAGCCCAGCTATGCTGAGCAACCACAAACCCTCTCGAGTGGCCAGCTGGCACAGGTGGGGTGTGCTGGCGAATCTGGAGCAGACTGCAAAGGACATTCGTGCAGGAAGCTCTGTGTCTATTCTTACACAGTTCCACCAATGCTGACCTCGCAGCTTTGCCGGGCTCCTCCTCCCTGCCAATACCCGAGAAAAGTTATAGCCTATCGGTACCCCCACGACCAGAATTGCTTTTGGCCGGATGCAAGCTGCTCTGTCCCTGCCTCGGAGGCGGGAGGGACCGGCCATGAAACACATGTCCTCACTGGCACCTGGCTGACACTGGCCATGTCTAACTGGCCTTTTTGGGTCTGGAAGATCAAATTGAACTATGGTGAATTAGATGATTTCAGCTCAGTTGTGGACTGTGGGTCCCTGAAGTTATGCAGGACATGCCACCCTGCACGTGTGGTGTCCTCTTGGTGAATTTCTGAATTTCACTCAACCATACTAGCGTGGGACTGGCTGCTCACCAGACTGGCCAGTTCCTCTCCTCTCAACATAAAACCCTAAGAAACCTTTGTAAGGTTTCTCAAACGCAATCAGAAACAAATCTACACTCAGAGCTGCCAACTCCAAGACCAACTGCACTTTTTGCTCTGTCCTAGGCTGCCTTTAAAGGTCCCTGCCTCATCTTGGAGAGGCTGAATGTGGCTATTCCCCATAAAATAGAGCAGTTGCCAGGTTTCCTGATTTCCAGTTTTGCAGTCTCCTGCACTTGCTGTAAGAAAGTGGCTACATGAGAAAAACGCAACCACCTAGCCATCCAAAGTCCCCAACCGTGCAATTAAGATAGCTCACTGTAAGCCAAGCTTTGATTGCTTATGAAGATGAGGAAGAGTACTGAGCAACTCAGAGGCACTAGTGTGAAGCAAAAGGCCTCCAGATAAAGAAAACACTATTTGTATTCCATCCCAAGTACAAACAATTTCTAAGTCACAAATGAAAATCAAGCTTGCTTTTTAATTTACCTGTTCTTTATACAGAAAGAGCATCAAGGCCCATCTTCAGGTGGGTGATAGCATCATGAGCTCTTCATGTAGTTCTCCCTTCCAGGAGCGTGCTGCTGCTCAGTTGGAGTTAGCTGAAGTCACCAGCATCTCCCCTCCTAAAAGGAGGCGACCAATCCCTTTTCTGGTAGCAAGCTGTGATAGCCTGCTCAAAACGAGAGAGCTTGTTACCGTTACTCACTTTGGCCATCCATTTTTTGGAACCTTTAAACACACACAAAAATATCAGAGACCAGTCACAGCACAACACAGACAATAACTTAGACTCAGGTCGGGGCTGATAAGCCGCCTATTTCCCCACTGCATCCAGCACTCTTCACAAGGACAGAGGCAGTTTTTCACTCATCTCCTAGCTCTCTATTGGGCAAAGTCTTTTCCTGACTCTTTTTGCTCTGGATAATTAAGTCTTGCTACCTGAGATGGTATTTTATAGCTGTCTGGGAGATCAAGTCACACATGCCTTCAGAGTGGCACTGAAACACATTGGACCTCACCTTTGAAATGGATTCATCTGCACTCGAGCATCCTAATTCTAGATCTAAGACCCAGCGTATTCCATTCTGGCCATTAAGTACAAGCAAGCACATATTTTAGACTTTTGTGAAAGCTGAACTGCAAAGTTGCTTTGATATATTTTCCACTAAAAAAAGAAGAACAGCAGCATTCATCATGCTGTAATGCAAATGAATGTGGTTTTGCACTGTATGAACACATTTCATCTAAAACAGATTTTGATTCCTTGACAATGACAAGTGCAAGAGCAGCACTTACTGTACCTAGGGGATAAAAGGTGGAGAAAGCTCACCAAACTCTAATAAAAAAAAAAACCCACACCACAAAAAAACCTACTCATCATTGCCATAAGCATTATACATTTTTTGCTCATACACTTCCTTTTAGTTTCTCAGAGCTTGGTTTAGGTCCCTCCAGATACTATTCATTTGCTAGCTGGAATGCCATTGGGAAAAGGATAAGGTTGATAAGGTTGTTCTCTCTAGGCAGGGCAAACAACATACATCCAGCACATTTTAGTGGTTAATTAAAAAAAAATAAACTGAAACAACCAAGCCCTTCCCCTTCCCATTGAAAGCCTCAGACCCCATGCCTGGGTTCCTGGAATTCAGCATTTAGCAAGCAGCAGCGCAGGGTGATAGAGGCATGGGGAGC
>NW_010521288.1:0-75543 GCF_000687285.1 Phaethon lepturus | reverse complement strand
TCCTGCTGAGCATACTCATGTATAGCACCTGGTGGGAGAAATTACAAAAGCAGTCACCAAAGACAGGGGCAAACAAGCTCTCGTTTCTCAGCCAATAATCTACCCGCAAGTGTGGGAGTGTGTGATCCATAACTTGCCCTCATTAAATATGATCTAGATAAAAGTTGTCCTAATTTAAACCAAAAAAGGCCAGCCTGCAAAAGAATGGCTTATATGCACACCAACAAACTACGTGCTCAACTACAACCAACGAACCCACACGTATCACAAGCAAATTGCCAACTTAGCAAACATGCGGTTGGTGTGTGCAGAAATGCTGATTTTTTGTTTAGCTCCGCTGCACCAAGTGATACTAAGTGGGAAGTTCATAGAGCAACAAGGAATGAACCTAGTGCTGGGAGTAAACAGCAGGACAAAGTATTAAAATTCATTTTTAAGCTAAGCCTAAAATATGCCTGTGGTGAGAGGATTAAAGAAGCGACCCCATTTCAGCGGCACCATGACACAGAATAAGTCACTCAACAGTCACATGTAATTGTAGGGTATTTGTTTGCTGCTAATATTTAATTGCACTCTTAGATTTCTTTTTGTGACTCCAGATTCATTATAGTCCATGCCTGAGACTTGTAGCTAGCCCACAGCCCTGAGAAGACAGAAGTTGAAAAGCCCTTGAAACCTCCCAATTCTATAAATGTGTTTCCCAAATGATATGAATCATGTTGCCTTCATTTCCTCTGCCACGTGATTTTTTTATGAGGTTTAGCCAAACTTTGTTTGGGTTCTGCTTTTTCCCCCCTCCCCTTCAAAACTCATTTTTAGATGAGACAGGAAGAAAAAAAAGGTGTTAAGAAATTGCAATTTTTTTCTTCTCCAAGTCCTGTGGTACAATTTCTGCAGGAAGTGCAGAATTTCCCCAGGAAGACCAAATTACCTCCAAAGCCAGGTGTCAATTTGAAAAATGCCACTTAGAGCTTCCCCACCGGCCCCTGCATTTACTGCCGCAGCAACGGGTTGCAGTGTGTAAGGTAAAAGAGCAGTCCACAAGCCAGAAGAGTGGCTCTCAGCACTAGCTGACTTTCACACTTCAGCCGGAGGCGTTCCAGAGTGAAACTATTTGCACTCATCTGTATGAAGTGTCCATATGACATACACGGATGAGCCCCTACTTAGGGATTTGTTCTTCTGCCAGTTTTGTTGCTTGGAGATAAAATTATTACGTATGAGCGCGTTATATTGTCATCAAACGGCAATTAACTTTTTCTCAGTAAATTATGTCACTTTATGTAAACACAAACATCTGTGTGGTGCCAGACCCAACCAAGCCACATCTGCCCAGAATCTGAGGAGACCAGCCGCTTCAGGTCCTTTGCTATGTCACACCCTCGTCCTCTCTCTCCTGCAGACGGCAGTGGATGAATGCCCCCATATTCCTGCTGTTCACTCTTTGTGAGCACCGTTACCTTTCCAAAAGGTGTACGTTGCATGGCACCTCCCAGAGCAGAGGAAGAGCTTCACGCTCTGTCAGGAAAGTCCTACTGGTGGAAAAGCCTTGAAAGCTCATTTCAAGAAGAGTGTGTCCTGGTTGCTGCATGACTCACATATAAGGCGCTCCGTATACCTCACTCCTCTCACCAATAAGCATTTGTTTGCCAACTTGCAGTTATGAATCAAACACCTGAACTGCCCAAAACTGGCACATGCCCTTTAAATAGTTTAACAGCTGCGTGCAAGTAGCTGTATCTTTCAGAAGCATCCGAGTGCCAAACTACTGATCTCCAGTATGCAAATTGAGCAGAAACTGGGGGAAGAAGCCCTATTTCTGTGACAGCGTTTCCTACAACTTTCCACTTCCCCATCTCCCCTCCAGCTTAAGCAATAATTGGAAATTTGTAAGTAGAACCACAAGCCCATAAAAGCTCTCAGCTGCTTCACACCATGTAAAGCCCAGTCCAAAACCAACCCTGGCTTCGGAGACAAACCGCTCCCTGCCTACACTGACTACTGACTGGAAACAGTTGAGGATTCAAGTCTTTATACTTTTTTACCTTCACCTGTCTATATAAAGAAACACAGCGCACATTTTGAAATAGGAGGGGAGAAAAAAAAAAAAAAGAGAAGAGAAGAGAAGGATGTGGTTATGGCATTTAGTAAGAATACTGGTAGGGTATGGTCTGTAAGCAAATGCTCTCATGCTCTGTAGAACAACCTGGACAGAAGAAATGCTGCTGATCTGTTTGCCGGGGTTCAGGTAAAGGAATTCCTATTTTAACTAATAACTTATTTTTTCAATAATTTAATAGCAGCATTGATTGTAGAGCACTATTTTTAAGCCAGTTGGATGATTATTTCTTATAAAGATCAAACATGTAGCCTTGCTTAGCTCAGGGCAGAAAGAAATATTTCTGCTTTAGTGATAAGCATAAATATATTCTGTCAACAACAATCACTTAGAAAAAAAGTTATAAGAAATTATCCAACTACAGATGAAATATATGGCAGATGTGGGACTTGCTGCTCTTCATTGCATTAAGCCATCTTTCTTACTCTTCTCCTGTGCATCCACAAGAGAATAATTTATGTCTAACATGAATCATGTTCTAGAAAAAAGATATAAACAAAGTCTGCTTCATAGCAGTAACATTACTTGGTTTGTATTGATTAGAAGGGTAATTATGGTAAATGCTGTAAAAGTCCTTGCTGAAGCAGTGACCTGAATTTTCCTCATTCCTCTTTTGTAGCATAGCTAGATTAAGAATGATTGGTTTGCTGTGTTCTGTCAACCGATTTTCATTTCCTTATTATTAAAGCTACTCCTACACTTACAGTAAGTTATAGATATTATGACGAGGATGTTCCTGCTATTGAAGCTTTCATGGATAAGAATATCCTTAATCTGTCATCCCCAATCTGTGCTTATACAGACTTGCATGAATCCCAACTAGAGCCAGATGAACTCAGATCCGAGCTACAAAGAGGAAACCATTCATGCATCCCACTGTGCTGCAAAACACTTAGCAAAGCTAATACTGTAAAACCTTGCTGTTACATTTCCTAGGTCAGTACACCTTTGCTGCTAGCTTAACCACAAGGTCCTGCTATTGGCAAACCCAGTTAACATTTAACTAGGCAATAGGAAGTGGAAAATCCTCACTCAGTAGGAGAAATAGAGAACAAATGGAATAGTGATGACACAGTGATCACCAGCTCGATAGACTCCCTCGAGTCCTGTTAATTATGGGTTCTTACATTATATTTTGGCTTCTAGAAGTTGTCTGAAACAATCCTAGAGCTGCAGGCAATTCCATCAGAAAATTCACAGAGGACAGAGGAATTTTCTTCAGAAGACTGGAAAAGAGCAAATATGGTGTCTGTCGCTTAAGAAGGTGGAAAAGGAGGAAATGGTAGATCGCTAAGCCTGGCTTCAGTATTTGGAAAAATATTGGAATCACCCACCAAAGAATCTGTTGGAAGCACCCAGAAGACAACGCAGTGGTAAGTAAAAAGCTGCACAGATTCACCCGAGAATGACTGAAATAAAAGTAATTTGACTTTCTTCTGTGACACACTGACAGCACTGGGAGACGGGGTGTAGGAGGGGGAAACAGGCTTCAAACACTATCTCTGAAGAAATTCTCATCATGAAGGAAACATGATCTCTATGAAAATTCTGTATGATTAGTGAATACCCACTGAGATACTAATCAGTGTCTACCATACAGGAAAGATGCATTTGGTACAGTTCAGTATCTTTCAGGTTGAATACAGTCAGTACTTTCATTAATAATTTTGACAATGCAGTAAAGATGATGCTCATGAAACAACTGCAAGGTTATTTGTCCATGAAAATGAATCTTCAAATAATTTTGAGCAAACATATTACTCGGTGTGAACTCTTTGCAAAAACAATTCCCTTGGATCACTCAAGATGTGAAATTTAAATTTGAGGGGGGCAAAATGATCAAAAATATAAAGTTTCTGAGAATCAGGCACTCCATTAGACTATTTCAATTTACCAGTTTAAAGGCTGGCTAACATTTTCTTGAAATTAATCATTTTCAGGAGTGATGTTATACGTAATTTGGTACTAATGAATTCTAAAGAAAAAGCATTCCGTGAGATAGAAACTTGATAAAAGTAGAATAAAAACTCAAGACTTTAAGAGACATCACAAGCAATTTTCTGATATATTTATGTAGCACATGAAGTGTTGGACTAACAGGTGTTGTTGCTCCCCCAAAATGTTTCATGTCATCTGAGTTTTTCCCCAGCAAATGGATGTTTTCGGTCACAAGACACCCATGCTGACACAACAGCACAACCTCTTATTTCCTCTTACCTGTCCTGCCATCAGGTGACACCAGCATCTGCCCACCATAATCCCTTGTACACGTGGCACCAATGCATCTCCACCGTTAGCAGAATTCTCTCACCTCTCGTACAACAATCGCATGATTTTCTAAGCAGCTGCCACACATGCTGGCTCAAAGGGATTGACTCAATCTCAGATTGACTAACAAACCAAGGTTTTCTTTTTGTTCTCATTTCTGACAGATAAGTCCACTGATAACAATCAGAATTCCTTTTGCTATTTCATAAGCCCACAAAATTGTGACAGTCCCACTCATGCAGCTCAGTCCGGTTCTTTGGAAGGGGCAGTCAGATCCAGCCGCTGACCAACAGCACGTCCTAGCAGGTCACACTCGCTCCTACAGTGGGGTCACTGGGCGAAACACCCCCAAGGAGCAGTCTCAGAGAATTTGTGCATCCCCCTCATAACCTGCATCCAGCCTGTTTGTAGTCCTCATTGGCTTTCTTGCAACCATTTCCTCACCTACTTAACAGCTCTTGTTCTAACCCCCGGGTTTTCTAGTGCTATTTAGTTATTTCTAGTATGCTTCACTGAAATGCAAGTGCCTTCAATCTTCAGCCTTTCCCTTATCTGAAAAAGCAGAGAATTCATCAGAAAAGATAATGGTCTGGCAAGATCTGTCAAAGCCTTATTTAGTAGTTTTCCTTAAAAATCTGTAAGAGGCTTTGACTCAACGTTTATAGAATTGCTTTAATCACATTTGACATTCTTTCCTTCAACAAATAGATTAGATTGATCCTTTTCCAGATACACTAATAACATACATACTTCATAACAAGTACTGGGTTGGACCTTCAGCTTTATGTGCCTCTTCTTTCCATAGTCTGAGCTGGAAATAAACTGTTTTCCCTAGTACAAGCATGTTAAGATCTAAATGCATTTTGTGTTCAGACACAGTTATTCCCATTATCACTCACTGATTCCTGTAAGTCATCCCACCTCTGACCTCCAGCACAATATCAGCATCCCTACTGAAAAGCAGAGGTATAAGATTTGGCAAAACCCAAGGCCATCTCCTCAGTTAATATTTAGCAGATCTACTTGTTCTCCTTTTCTCTTTCTCTCTTTTTTTTAATATTTCATGTAAACAAAAAAAAAAAATCTTTCACTAATTGTTTTTTGGTTTCTTTAGCAAAGTCCATCTCCATTTGGTAGTGCTTATGAGCTACCTGTCACTTTTTTCCTTCAAAGCAGAGACTCCCATCTTGATCAAGTTCTTCTTAAAACCTCTTCACTTACTCCTAAAATTTCTTTTGATCTACTTGTTTGGCTGAGATGGACTGGAAATTTTAACCATCAATTTCTTCACCTTCATTAGGATTTTTTGTGATTTTTGATTTAAAGAGGTTATCAAAAAGCACTTTTAAGGCATATTTTATTAAAGCATATGTATATTTTTAAGAACGGTGATAACACTTATTCCACACAAATTATATTTTTTAAAGAACTGTATTATTTAGCTGTCATGCCTTTCATTTGCTAATCTTTGTCAGATTATGTAAGATGATCAGTTAAAGTTTAAAGTACTTGCAGCCCAAAATTTAACCAATGCTGAAAGTTAAACACAAGCTGGAAAGCATACTTACTCAGTTTGCACCTAGATAAAAAATCAGTCTTTTTAAGCTGACCTTCTAAAAAACTGCATCGGATAGAAGCAGGATATGAAATTAGAATATCCATATTAATGCAGGCACAGTAAAAGCACATTGGCAAAAGTTACTGATGCATAGGGAATCATGGATATAAGAGTAAAATCCCAGCTATCAGTTTGACCTGCCTTAATATGGAACAATAATTTCATTAATTTCTGTGTAGCAAAGGAACTAAACATAAGTGTTATGGAAGTTTCAATAGATGTACAAGTTACTAGAGATAACCAGTACATTTTAGATTTTTTGACAACATATGTCTGAATGGGTCGGTCTCTTCAATATCTAACTGGGATTCTCTTAAAGAACATGGTAATCAGTGGATGCTGAACATCTGCCATTGAGAATCAGCCTCCTTTATAACAGATCAAGCCACTCAAATTTGAAATAGAAAGTTCTGTGCTTGAAATGAGGATTCACTTCCAATAATAGTCAAAGACTGATCAAGTGTATAGCGCAAAACCAAAAAAGTACAGAGCTGTGTTTGAAAGTATCTTGCTCTGACATATCAAGGCATCAACTGGGAGCCTTACACATTTCCAACCTGTTGTCTCTGTTGTTTTAGGGGAGAGATGACCAACAGCAGCGGGGAGTGCAATTTTACAGACATTGACAGATTAGCAAAGACCCTGCGGCTGGGGATCTCCATCCCCACCTTCATCCTTGGGCTGGTTCTCAACGCCCTGGCCCTCTCCGTGTTCTGCTGCTTTTGGAAGAAACAGACCAAAACCTCAGTTTACATGATCAATCTCGCACTTGCAGATGTCTTGCTGCTTCTCTCACTTCCGCTCAAGCTGTACTACTCTATCACAAAAGCGCCTGGAGTCCTGTGCTCATTCATAGAGTCTCTCTATTTCGTCAACACATATGGCAGTATCTTCATCATTGTCTGCATTACCGTCGACAGATATATCTGCATAAGGCACCCATTTGAAGGTCGAGCTAACCAATCCCCCAGATGGGCTATCTTGATTTGCTGCTTCATCTGGGCAGTAGCTTGGCTTTGCAGCAGCCCCATGTATGTGTTTCACAAGAAAGATTATTTTAAATGCTTTTACAACATGTCAGAACAGGCATGGAGCATCCCCCTCATTGTTTCTGTGGAAATCTTTGGATTTCTGATCCCACTCGCAGTGATGGTTTTCTGCTCTGCCCAAAACATCTGGATTCTTCTGAATCACAGAAGTCAAGCTAAAAAGCAGATAGAAGGCAGTGGCTCCTTACGAGTCATTATCATCAACCTCGTGGTGTTTCTGGTGTGCTTCACACCCGTCCACCTTGCGATCTGCCTACAGTGCCTGGTAAGACAGCACGTGATAGTGGACTGCAGTCTGAAACAAACCATCAGCCTCTTCATTCAGGTGTCAATGCTATTAGCCAACCTGAACTGCTGCCTGGATGCCATCTTTTATTACTTTGCTGCAAAAGAATTTCGTGAGAAAACACACCTGAAAAAGGTTATTGAACTATGTCCTGTCTTTAAGCCTTGTGCCACATGATGGGACTGCCTGCAGTGGAAGGACACCTCTTCCTTGGCTCCCACTTGCCTCACAGGACGCCGACAGCATTATCCTTGGCATAGCAGTAGGGCTAGCTTGGCCAGGGCAAGAGGGTGCAGGAGGGAGAAGGATAATGTTTTTCTGGTAAATGTGAACCTGTTCCATATTTTTCTTCCCTTTGAAGATGAAAGGAGAAAAATGTTGGAAAAAAGAACCAGCATTAGTGACAGAGTGACACCAAAAGAAGCATTAGCCTTAACAGTATCTACTCAGTGTGAAAGGCTTGGCAGAGGAAAACTACCCAGATCACTGGAATGCAGCTTAAAATCAGCCTTTGTAATTTCTGCACCAATTTTCCTTTTGCCAACATGATCAGAAAGTTGTTGCTAAGGGACAAACATAGAAACAACTATTTGAAACCTTCTTTCTAACTTAGACGGTATCCGAGAGTTAAAAGGCAGTATCCGGCAAAAGTCTGACTGTTCTTTCCTTCTGTAAATCTCACAGAAGGTCACTGTCGGAGCTCATTTGCTTTGAACACCTGGCCAGCCTGGGATAATAGTGAATCCTCCTTCTTGTAAGCATTATACACTGGTCAGGGCTGCTGCACAGGACAGCAGCCCCTGCTCTTCCACGGAGGATGGGCTGCCCAGTACACAACCCCAACGGAGCATCTTGGGTACCAGCAACTCCTAGAGCAACAAACATTTCTGATTATCTTTGCTGAGGAATCAGCATAGTTTTTCCCTGCAATTTTAAAACTGTTTTTGCACGTGAAAACCAAAAATAACCCCTTCAAATATGGCATTTAGTGAGAAACTGTGTGTGATTAACTGTATTTCTACATCATTGTATTTCTATCAAAGATATAACATGATGGATGTATGAAATTCTTCCGCCTGTCTTCTCATTCTTTCTTGGAGGAGGGGAATTAGGGAAGCTGTCTGATATACCCCTTGCTCCCCGCTGGAAGACTGGACCAGCTCTATCCACCTCATTCCTTAGTGAAGTCCTTCGAAGCCCATACTGTACACTTCACAAAAACTCTCTGGACGTGCCTCAGCACTTCTGGCGTGTCATCACCCCCATGCCGTTTGCAGCTTTGGCTCTGAGTCTAAACTAAAGGTTTCTTTGTTGTAATTTAAGCCTGCCATTTCTTCTACCATTATGTTGGCCAGAAACACTTTCACATCAAGAAATCCATTTCTGTGCCTTTTAAAAACAGATGTAGAAATGGTCTAAGATGCTTGTAATCAGGTCTTCATTCTGGGGCAGATGTTCCCTTTATTAAAAATGTGAAAAGAAATTACCTTCTGTCCGGAGTAAATTAAAAAGAAAGGGGGCCAGTTTTGAAAATACAATTTGTTGTCAATTGATTTCCATAGAAATAATTGATTATGCAAGTGGGCAGCTGCACATATCTAATACTGGGCCTAATGTACGAGCATTTTAAAACTTGTTAGTACTAAAACTATGACCATAGCTGAGGCGTGCAAGGAGCTCAGAGGCAAAGAAAGGTTTTTATCATCATTTTCACCATTAACTGCAGAGAGCAAGAGCAAGAGGAAGAGCTTTCCAAAACAGTGGGTTTTCAAACCATTATTTGCTACTGCCTCGATCATTCAGAAACTTGCAGTCTTTTCAATATGAGTTAACCTTTTTTGCACCTTTCACATTACTTTGCATACCAAATATATGTGTGAGAAAGAACATGTTCTACTAAATAAACTGTATATATAAAGTGCACGATTTGACAATATGTTTTAATTCCACAGTCTGACAGCACTGTATGATTCTTATCTACCCATTTAATCATAGACTTTTACCATTTTCTCCTTAAAACAACCCCAGGACTTAGTTGGAGATTTTCCTTCCCAGAATCTACTTCAGGTTTGTAACTATGGCAAACAAGAACAACTGAATAAACAGTAATAAACAGAAAAGTAAAAACAGAAGTCTGGATAATTTAGTATCTTTTCTGTGGAAGCTCTCTCCATAAATTCCTGAAAATCCCCCACTAAATCCCCTACAATTTTTCCTCCAAAATATTCCGAGCTCTTGCTTTTATGATTAGCCGACTATCTGAATACGTACATTACCATCGTTGCAATTTGTGACTCTGCAAAAACACAGCACTTTAAGGTACAAAGTGCAACGCTGGCTTTTTTATTTAAAGCTTTTCATGCAGACACAATGGGTGATGATAGAGCTCACACCCTCTGACAGCCTGTGCACAACACTAAACCAGCGGTATGGCCGAGACGGCAGAGCCTTGCTTCAGAGGCCCTATAAACTCCAGGACAGGGGAGAAGAAGCCTCTTGTAGTGCAAGAAGGAGAAACTTGGGAGTACTGCACCCAGGGCAGTACAGCCCTGTGGGCCAGCACAGGCTGGGAAACTGGTGCTGCTGTAGATGTCCTCCCAAAAGGACAACGGGCGGCACCAGGCTCGATGCAAGCCAGTGGTGTCCTCTCTGTGTAAATATGGCAAAATTGATACCAGGACTCACAAAAAATGAGGTCGGTGCAAAGAAAAAGGAAGAAAAAAAAAAAAAAAAAAAGAAAAGATCTGCCCCAAGGCAGGATAGTCATGGGCGGCATGGCAGGTGGGAGAACATGGGCAGGTATCCAGAGAAGGTCTTACCTCCAATGGTCTGGGAACTTGACTCCCAAACAACTACAGACATTGGGATAATGGGGCCAGTAGCCTGGAATGAAGGGGTAAGGAAGCCAAACAGCTGGGATCCCTTTCTAGGGAAGGGGGTATTGACAAAGTCATTGGAAAAGGGGCACAAGTCCTCAGCCTCTGGAGGCGACTCCTGTCAGTCATGGGGACTCCTGCAATACATTGATGGCATCATCGTGTGGGCAACACAGCAGAAGTAGTTTTTGAAAAAGGGAAGAAAATAGTCCAAATCCTTTTGAAAGCCAGTTTTGCCATAAAACAAAGTAAGGTCAAGAGATCTGCACAGGAGAACCACTTTTTAGGAATAAAATGGCAAGATGGACATCGTCAGATCCCAATGGATGTGGTCAACAAAATAACAGCTATGTCTCCATCAACTAGCAAAAAGGAAACACAAGCTTTCTTAGGCGTTGTGGGTTTTTGGAGCATGCATATTCCAAATTAGAGTCTGACTGTAAGCCCTCTCTATCAAATGACTTGGAAGAAGAACTATTTCAAATGGGGCCCTAAGCCACGACAAGCCTTTGAACAAATTAAACAGGAGACAGTTCATGCAGTAGCCCTTGAGCCAGTCAAAGCAGGACAAGGTGTTAAAAATGTGATCTACACCACAGCCAGGGAGAACGGCCCTACCTGGAGTCTCTGGCAGAAATCACCAGGAGAGACTGGGGGTTGGCCCTTAGAGTTTTGGGGTTGGGGATACAGAGAATCTGAGTCCCACTATACTCCAACGGAAAAAAGAGATATTGGCAGCATATGAAGGAGTTCGAGCTGGCTCAGAATTAATTGGTACTGAAGCACAGCTCCTCCTGGCACCCCGGCTGCCGGTGCTGGGCTGGATGTTCACAGGGAGGGTCATGCGACTGATGCTACGTGGAGTAAGTGGGTTGCGCTGACCACACAGCGGGCTCAGACAGGAAAGCCCAATCGCCCAGGAATTTTGGAATTGATCATGGACTGGCCAGAAGGCAAAGATTTCAGAATATCACCAGAGGAGGAAGTGATGCATGCTGAAGATGCCCTACTGTATAATAAACTGCCAGAAAATGAGAAGCAATATGCCCTGTTCACTGGTGGGTCCTGTCACAGTGTAGGAAAGCATCAGAGGTGGAAGGCTGCTGTATGGAGTCATATACGACAAGTCATAGAAACTGCTGAAGGAGAAGGTGAATCAAGCCAGTTTGCAGAAGTGAAGGCTATCCAGCTAGCTTTAGACATTGTTTATTTTTTTCTCCTCTAAGGCAAAAAGCCACCTCTTAGTGCTACTCATGTTATAGCACTGGTTGTCACTAGCTCTATTGCAAGCACAGCACAAGGCTGAGGAAACACACTGGCTGCCTAAAAATTACTAGGCAGAAGCAACTGTGACCCATCACATAAGACTATGATATTTATCATATCATAAATATATGATATTTCAAGTCAGGGCTAATGAAGCAGTACCTTTATCTTCAACTCATCACTAGGTACTTGGAAAAGATAAATTTTTAATCTACAAAGGAATAAGTGCACATATGCAGTAGGCAGAGAGGAAAAGTCTGTAGGGACTTTCATATGCGTGGGTGAGGGAGAAGTTTTCTGCCAGGGGAAGGGAGACAGCATTGAGTCATACCGATGCTCGGTCAGTGATAGAGTCCCAGCACACTCAGGCAGGGAGAGAATTCCACTTACAGGAAGAAATCAATGTCATTTTCTCAATGAAGGTAAGAGAAGTCAGTTTATGAAAATCAGCTGTAACAGTGGGGAGTGGTGGGACCCACCATGTACGACTGCTCTGCAGACTCAGTCTGCTCATGTAATACATGGCAGCAAACTCGGAGCACAGAATCTGAAAGTTAAATTGGACTCCTTTCTTCCTATTTATTGCCACCAGTGCCACTTCTTTGTTGGCCAAAAGTGATTTTATATGTAACTCCATTTGTCTAAATTTTACCTTTTATATATGTAAATGAGAGCAGCCTGTCTAAGCATACTTGAAATTTCTGAAAAAAAGAGAAAGAAGGAAGGCAGCCCAGCTGTGTTGGTTTTACAGGGTTATTACAATAGTCAAATCTCTTAGCACAAAAAGAGCAGCTCTTTTGAGCAAGAAAGTGTCACTTTCAATTCACTGCTTTTCAAGATGAACTTAAATTTAAATAATCCATTTAAATTCTGTCTTTGATCTTCAGCTAAGATTACGGTTCTTTCTAAATCAGAATTTTATGTACAGGCTCCGGTATGAAATTTACTCTTAACTCTGGAGAATCTCCAGTTGGTTGTAATTTTATACCAGGACAAAAGCAATGAAAAACCTCGTGCGGCTTGAGAAGGTGCGCAACAATTTTGTTGATGAATAAAGCTGAAAATAATTTGACATCTTAAAAACAGCAACAAAGGCCTTCCTGAGTCAATACACAAGTTCACAATTTCTATTTTCAGACTGCACAACAGAAAAGGTTTCTTCTCTCTTGATGTTATTCTTAACACCCAGAAAAACAGTAGGAACCCCTCACATACCCAGGTCTCCTCCCAGGGACTCAGTTGTACCGTAAAGTCAAAGAAGCATTGTCCCAGTGAAAAAAAAAAAAAAAAATTAAAAAAAATCAAGTGCTAACCAAAACCACCCAAAATAATGCCTTTAAAAATTACATTTTTGGTTTTGCTGCCTTCCATGATTCGAACAAAAAATGAGGCAATTAACCACAGTCTTTAAAGAGCAGCTGTATTCAACCTTAATTTTTCCGGACAAGTCTGTATCAGGACACTCAGGTGAGAATACTCTAAAAAAGCCATTTTGTTTTTATCCAGTCAAGCTTCTCCAGCTGGACCAAACCACACAGGTCTCACAACACAGGAGGGGGCTGGCTGCTCTCAAGGGCATTTTTATCAATGGCAGATTGCTCCACCAAGATCCTGCAATTAGCATTTGTTCAGTAGTGAATGTGATCCCCAAGCTGCATTTTGTAGACTCACGCAGCAATTGAAAGACCGTAAAGTGTAAAAGTAGTTTGGACAAAAGGAAACCCCGCTCCCCCCAAAAAAAACCACAAAATACAAAAACATACACAGTTTGTTGCCCAAACTCTCTTCCTTTCCTTTTGCCTGGTCGGTTATATTGTCCTCCATTTCCCAGGCCTGCTTGAGCACTGAACATCACATCAGTGCCACTCCACTAACTCCTGATGTTATAAAAGTACTGTCAGAGTAATGCTGGACTTTTTGACAAGTAATATTGCCCTAGAAGTCCCTTTCAAATAACATAAATAAATTATTTAAAAAAAAAAAAAAAGTAAATTCAACTGGTTTAATAGCAAATAGAGGATCTAATATGGAACTTTTTTTATAGCCTTCATAAAACTACTTGTATGATACTACATGATTTACGAGCTGGAAGGCACCTGAGGAAGGATTCAAGCCTAGATCAAAGCACTGATAATCTCCCGCCTTCTAGCAAGGGGCCATGGTGAGCATAGGTGGACACACACCCTATAGAGGCAGTCCAACACCATTTCATTATGATTAACTACATTACTTAAAAAAGCACAAACACAGTTTTTCCATGCGAGAATGATCGGCCACCATTTCTTCTTTCTGAGTTTTACTCACAAAAAAGCCTAATAAATGTCACTCTAGCAGCTTATAATATCAAGTAATTTCAAGTGTTCAGAAATCTGCAAAGTGAGAATAGCAGCCACCTCACTGCCTATGGCAGCCTCCAGATCACAAAATGAAGTTGAAATGGCTTTGAAGACTGAAGCTGATCTTCCGAGAGATATCGTCCTAAGCCTCACATCTTTGTGTGCTGCTCTCAGCAGTATTTCCCTCAAAGGTTATTCTCCAACACCACAACTTAACTTGTCCAAAATGCATGCAAACAAACGGAAGACAAACCGATGCTACTCAAAGGCACAGACTTCTGCCTCTCTCATCAAAATGGTTTTGCAGGTTTTTTCCCCCCCTCACATTCAGAACATTTTCCACTTTAGACTAATTCCTTCCTATGAGTCTTGGGTGCGCTCTCCATCCTTCCACCCAAACACAAGGAAAGGAGCTGTGGAGTGGCAGCGTCCTTTGAGGAACTGGCGAGTCTAAGAGGAGATCCCTCTTCCTTCCCAAGGCCAGATGCTGTCCCTCTCCCCAGAGGCGTCCCCAAGCTGGAGGGGGGGGGGTGTGTGTGTATGCCTGCCCATTGCTCTCAAAAGCTATGCCCTTTGCAACCGTATCTCACATCGTGGCTCCCACCTGGCCCTCTCACACGAGACAGACCCTGCAGGGCAGGAATAGGCGCTGGGCACAGTGTGGTGCCCATCTTGCTACTCCGCAGAGGTGGCCACTGTCACAGGGTTGGATGCTGAGACTGGTCTGCACAGACTGGGGCTTCCTTCAGCTACAGTGACTGCTTTTGACAACAGCTAAAACTATTTCTCCTGTAAAGGTGTGTAGGAGAGAGAAGAAAAACCAAAACCCACCTGTTTCTTAAAGATAGGAAATGTTAGTCTACGGAGAATATTAGGTGAGGGATCCTGTGCTGATTCTAAACACATAATTGAAATGAGTTCCTGTTGGCAAGAGAGCTATTTGGGTTGGGATATCCCTCCTAGGAACTGCTTGCCACAGAATATCACTGCGTGATGAGCGTTTGCAATTCTGTTCCCTCAGTGTTAGCTGGAAAGCTCCAGGGAGACAAAACTCACCCCTTCAGCACAGACATGTCAAGTTCACACAAGCTAAAGACAGCTTTAGCACTGAAGCACACAGCGCCAGACTAAGAATAGTCACGTTTACATAGCGTCTTTCATCTGAGGAAGTCAGAATGACTGAAGATGAGAGACACGATCCTCCACTGCACAGACTGCTCTCCGTCTAGGGCCAGAAATGCAGGAAGAAAAAAAGGTGAACCAGACAGGCAGTAGACAAGCAGCCAGTATAGCTCAGGTCCTGTGAGGCGACTCTGTGTCCCTGGCATGGCACAATTCATTGCCGTTGGCCTCGTCGCAAATTTTGCTCTCATTTATTTCGCTTTAAAATATCTATAAAGTAAAAGAAATGTTGGCAGCACTCACTGAAGCATACTGCATGACAGAGGGATCACCAGAGCCAAATTCATGCTGGAACCATGGATTTTTAATTTACTTATTTTTTAAATCGCTGCCTTTTCTGCCTCGCCAACAGGTCACAGAGGTGGCGGTGCTTCCCCCAGCACCCATTGCTCCAAGGGGAAGCCTCATCCTCCGAGGAGTGAGCTCAGCCACCGCTGGACTGCACACACCCCAGTCAAAAAGACCTGCAGTAAATCTGGTCTGGGGCCCAAGGATATCATCTACATTGTCTGAGCTATACCGACAGACACGCTTCACCGCAAGAAAACCTCACCCAGCATCTGGCACTTCCTCCACACCATGCCCAGTTGCTTTTATACACACTGTTTGTACTGAAGGTCACAGTGCTTACTCATTTAAACCATGAGAGGCAGCGCCGTGGGGAGGCAGGACGCACTTGCAGACCTCGTGGCAAGTCTCAAGGTTTGCAGGTGTTTTGAAGCAGCCATGTCCCACCATTTACCTTCTCCTCACCCCAACTCGCCACTTCTGCAAGTCCCCTATCAGCTAGTGCTTCGGGCCCCAGCCCTGGACCCACATGCAGTGGCCAGCTTCCCACGGGGCAAGGAGCACCCCACGTGCATGAGAGATCCTACCTGGGCTGATGGACGCTGCCACTGTGGCAGGCCCCTCGCAGCCCGCCCCATGGCACCAAGCTTGTGCCCAGAAGAGTTGCCAAGGGCAGGCTGCTGCGTGTGAGCCGTTACGTTTGGGGGAGGTTTGAAAAATTGGTTGGTTTTCTCCCCACTTAACGAAGCACAACAGCTTCAAGGACAGGCGGATTTCCTTGTTAAAAGAATAAGGGGAAAACTGCTCTTTTTGTCCAGTTTTAAGGCCCTAGTCTACCGCTTCCTTTTTCCTATCTCCCAAGACCTGGCAAACAACACTTGTAAGTGAGAGACGTTGTTCCACGGTTAATCTTCATTCCTACCAAGATTGCATTTACCTGGTTCAGTGCATGGATAAAGTCCTGTCACTGTTCTGGAAACTGCAAAGAGCAGCATTGATGCATACGATCGTCACATCAAGATCACACACCAAAAACATTGCTCTCCTTTCAAAAAAGGCAGCTTTAAGTAAACACATGAGACATTCCAGTTAAAGCTAACAGAGAGAGCAGAAAAAGGCTGTAGGTTGTCCAGTCATATGAGCTATATATATTAAAAAATATATATTTTATCTTACATACAACGTGCTGAAATGAAACTAAGGTTTCATTTTGGTCCTGCACAGCAGTACCAGAGCTCAGTGTCCCTTTTCAGTTTCCCACAGGTCCTCTCAGCAGCTCAATTTCCCAGATGCATTTTACCCCACCATAAATAGGCCATACTGTCCCAAGTGAAGCAACTGCTCCCATCTCAAGCGAAGCACCCTATTGCACTGTCAAATAAAGAAACTATTGAGGCTCCCTCAACAGTCACTGAAGAGCTTCTGGCATCTCCAGCGAGCAATTCAACTTTTTAACATCTGGATTGCCCTCAACAAGAACTAGTCCGACCTCTGCAAGGACGAAAGGCTTCTAGGACATCTGGGCTCACAGATCACCTATCTGCGTACTCAGCATCTGTTAGATTCTTGCATATCTGTATCCTGCAGATGAAACCATACAGCTGCTTATGAAGCATCTCTGCCGCCCCAATCAACTCATTACTGCAAAAGATGCGGCCAATAATTATGCCAGAAGCTATCTGAGCTCTGGAAAGGAGACCATGCATGACTGCCCTTGCAGGCTAATGAGAGTTCAAACAGTCTTTCGTATCTCTATTAAATCTACTGGTGTTCCTGGAAAAAATGAAGATTCCGGTGTTTTTCTGAAACCTTTGATCTGTTTATTTACTGAGTAAACATAACTACGATTCATCTCCCTTTTGCTCAAGTTCACGTTGACTGGGGAATTTTCCTCAGTATTTCCTAGAATCATATCAATGCATGTAGCATATGCCATTTCTTCTAAAAGATCCTAATACCTCAGCTTTGAACCTTCTACAGAACACTGCCTTTTCTCTGCCGCTACACCAAGTCTTTTCCAAAGGCAAATCATTCCAATCCAGTGAAAGCAAGATTCACTCACGGTTCCTACAGTAGTTGAAAAAAATGCTTAAACGGGGTAAAGTCATCAAAATAACTGCACTGAATTCTTGCAAATCTCTGTCCCTCTTTTCCACTGCGCTGTATCTTCTTAAGCATGTCCAGCACATTACAGTTTCAGTAAAATCAGAGAACTCTGAGTATCTCCAGCTCTCTCCTTCTAACTTACTGAGATAATACTGCAAACCAAGGCCCTGTGACACAATTGCCTTCAAACTAGAGGAGATCACTTGAATGGTTAAAATACCAAAATCTGAACTGCGGCAAGTGTGATATTTTTTTTTTTTTTAATATAACACAAAACACTAAGCTCAGTAAAGACAGTAAAATTATTACAGAAAGTATCACCTTCAAAACCTGTTTCCCTTTAGGCTTTTGTAGTAGAAACATAAAGACATCCTGAGAATGAAATCTTTTTCTTAAAAGTAGACAGCACAATTTGTTTTGCATCACAAATTTCTCTAAATGAATCTAAACCATATTCACCCAATTTACATAGTAAAACCTTCTGTTCTTTCTCCTGTCTTGACTTCCAGTGCTGTAGATTCAGCTTGGGGAGTTCAGCTAGATCATTTCTTATTTACACATCCCTGTCAGACGCACTCTGTGCTGGCTAAACTTGGTCCATTTCACTGCTGTTTTCTGGCAACACAGAAATCTGCTACAGCCAGAGCCTCACCAGCAAGGATGCTGACAGCCTGTGAGAACAAGCACATGCTCCCTTTCCACGCTCATGCTGGAAAGCAAAAGCCTGCTCTCTCTTACAGCATTATTCATTTAGAGCACAGCCTAATGCTTCAAGTGTCATCACTTGCAGATTTCAGTCTAACTCAGTGAGAACTGCCCTTGTGTTGGCTCCACACTGCAGACAGGAGAAAAAGAGAAGCAAAAAAATCCTCACATCAAATAAACATATTCTGGTATCTCCTAACTGCACCAAGTAACAGGTCTATAATCTAAAAAAGGTGTTCAGGTTGATGCTTAGGACAGAATTCACAGGTGTGACCAGATACATTTTTCATCCTGTTTGCACCCAGTCCACCCACTGATGGAAATCCTTTCCCGTGCCAACACCAAATGTTTTTTAAAATGAATTAGAGCTCAGTGTGGCTGATACCATCACCAATCTCCGCCAGTGCCAGAGTTAGCATCTGTACCAGGCACTCACCATCATTAGTCTAGTCTTCAGGTCCTTGTTTTCTCAGTCATCACTGAAAAATGAAGTCAGCTGTTCTCTCAATTCACATGAGTGGAAGGTGGAGAAAGCACCCATGAGCTTCCGTGAGATCTGTAAATGCCTAAAGGTCAGAGATACATTAGCAGGAGGCACCTGAGCTTCAAAATACTTTCAGACTATTGTAATTTCTAAAGTCTTTTAAAATTAGTAGGTTTGTTGGTTTGTTTTTTTTTAAAGAGTGGGTTGGACTTTTTGCTTTTTCTTACTGTATCTAGAACTCAGGAACCAAAAGACTAGCCCAAAGATGTGCAGACATCACCTACCAAGACCAAAGGTGTCACTCAGGTTTTTTTAACCTAGCTGGACATGAAGTCACAGCCAAATTTTAGGCATCATCATTAAATGGGCAGGTTGTTTCCTTTCTGGCAGGCTGTCAGAAGCAGCGGGGCAGCACATGGGAGCATCAAGTGGCCATACCCTCCCCATAGGGTGCACCCCGCTGCGCCTGTGGAAGGTGAGCAGAGTGGGCAGCCGTGGGGAGCTGGGTGCAGCCCGAGCCCCAGTGCCCCGGCAGGTCTGCAGGGATACAGCCAGGCTGGGGCTGTGCCCAGCAGGCAGGATAGCACCAGGAAGCCGAGTACAAGTGTCCCCCAACTCTGCCTCATGTTGCTGCTCCACAGCAGCCAACCCCCAATGATCCGGGGTTACAGCTTGTCTGAGCACCCGCTGCCAAACCCTGACTGAAGAAGTTTGGCGAAGAGGAAGAGGTCGCAGAGCCCCTTGGTGCACTCAAGGCCATGACAGTGACGCTCACAGCTGAGGCATGGTCCTTTTAAACATGCCCACTAGTGCATCACATACAGATGATGTCATTCGTGACTCACCTCTATGGCCAGAAACTTCACGATAGCCTGCTGTTAAAGAAGTATAAGGTATTGAATTTTTTTCAAATGATTAAGGGTCCCAACTCCACTCTTTTTCTGTGATGTGCTTGCATACTTTTCTAACACAAGCACAGCCTGGAGAGCAGCACTGAAGACAACTGAGGCATGTCGAAAGCCAGTCCCTAAAGGACAGAGTGCATAACACATGTGCTGCATTGACAAGACCTGGCACACAGCTTCAAACCAATTTTTTTGCAGAGGTCAGTAAGTAAACAAAACCATAGATAATAAAACAATATAAATAAACCACTGTCTGTGCCCCATCACCACAAGCAGCCAAGCTACCCGCACACACCGGCAGAGTGATCCCAGGAACGCTTTCAGTCTCTCAGCAAGGGCAGAGTTTCCTATGGGACAAATGCTGGGCTAGCTATGCTATTCAACCAAAATTTCTTTCATTTGTGAAGTGGCTGTACCATCTAGAGTACCAAATACATCACAATCCTCCTCCAGGACCTAAGGTAATACAAATTCCGCCAAATTTTAACATTGTGGGCAATATGTTTCTGTCCCTGAGCACAGCCTCGGCTGAAATGCAAACCCTCTTCCATTCCTGAGCCTTGCACCTAACATTTGGCTCCTTAAAACTTACATTTCAGTTCTCAAAACTGGTTTGTGGCTCAGTTGCTTAAGTTGAATAAGGTTCCTTACAAAACCTTCCCATTTCATTTGTTCTCTAACCTGCATCTAAGGCAGGAAGTTATCCCCTGGGCCAGGGAAAAGGAGAGCCGTCCCTCCAGCACCCACCGTGGTCACCCCGAGCAGCCATCCCCCTCCTCGTGCCCCACAGGCATCCTCTGCCTTCTGCCACCTAGTGCTGCCCATGCAGGGAATTGCCTGTCCACAGGGCTCTTTTCCCAGCCTTGACACTTGCTAGAAAGCCATAGCTGGGACTTGTGAGACAATCTGCCGCCGGTTTCCCTCAGCAACGGGAAAAGGCTGCTTTTCCCTGTCCATTGAAATGCATGGGATTGAGTCACCTTTCGTCTTATTTCTATGAGCTGGGAGACCTGAAGATCTTGTGTACGACCTGGGGGTGGAGAACATGGCGCTAAGTAAAAAGTGAAGAACTGCGAGTAATGAAATGACTGGTGTGCAACATGAAAACAACATGAACATGAAAACCCTGCCTGGGTTTCCTTCTTGCCGGGAGGCTCGCTGCACAACACCCAGACCCTTCTCAATCACTCGCCCAGATTCACCTTCAGCAGCACGACGCAGCCCAGGTGTCTCCTGTACCTTGGTATAGGAGACAGGTGTAAACGAAATGAAACACCTTTAAATAATGAAAACATCTTAAAACACAGCCCTTTACCAGAGGCAGAGAGATTTCTCACAAGGAGATCACCCGTCTCTGAGCATGGCCCACCAGGAGGAAGGTGTAAGGTGTCAATATTTAGGCTCCCGCAGAGCTGGCGCTGGGGGTCTGCCTGCTTTTCCTGCCCTTCAGCTGGGCAGCAACTGGCCCTCGGACCCCTGGCAAGCTGAAGTGGGGCTAAAGGCAAGCTGGGTTTCCTCCATGCCTGCGTGCCACGGCAATACATGACCTGGCTGTGAAAACTCAGCTGAATGCAAAACAAAACCCAGCACTCACATTTGCTCTGTGGTTCCAGTAAGTACAAAAAGAAGTGTCATGGTGTAACTAGCATCAAGTTAACAAATACAAATGGTTTTACAACAGCATCATGTAGCCCTTTATTTTTTTCCTAGCCTGTTGCTTACCTGTTGTTAGGACCAGGCTGTAAATCTCTGTCCTGCTGAGTAGCAGCTCCCTCTACCAGGGGTCACTTGGACATTGGTGTGGAAGGTGCTATTGAGCAGAAAAGTGGTAAGCCACAATTATAGAGTGCGTCCACTTGTTCCTGGGGGAATTACAATTAAATTAGCATGCATGAGTTTTCCTCCAAACATGTATCTTCTCCTCAATCCAGAATCACAAGCAACTCCTAAACAAAAATGGTCAATATTTCTTAGTTTGGTAAACTAGGTCAGGTTAAAAGAAGAAGTAAGCAAGCACAACAAATAGTTACTTTAGGACTGATACTCTTTTTACATACTCCAGAGGAACAAATTTTAAACCACTAGTTTCAGGAAGAGATTTGGCTGAAATGTGGCAGGCTATGTATATGCTACTAAGGTGCAGTTTTAGAAGCTTGGACTCATCTTGATCTCAAATTTTATCTAACTTTTCACAAGTTTATGAGATACAGAAGGAATGGAAGAAACAATATTCTGGATTCTGGAATAATTTACTCAGAAGAACCAGGTGTCAAGACTGCAAAACATGAACCAAGAGTCAACTCTTCAAAAATTTAACTACGGTAGGAATAGTTAAAAAAAAATCCTGTAGTTAAAGAAAAAGATAATCTAACACTTTCTCCCCCTCCTCCCTTAATTCAGATCACAAGCCTGACTGCTAAATCAGCATCAAAGCTATAGCTCTAGTTAGTTTTGCTTCAGTGGTTGTGGTTATTTACAAAGAAATGCTCAAGACCAGAGAAATTTTATGCTAAAATGTTTAAATACTTGACTTTAAAACTGCTTCACCAGGAAAACAACAGGAAAAGGATGTGGCCTGATAAATGCTTATAACAACTTCATCAGTATTAGAGTTATTCATATGAATTTGATTTCACTAAGAATTAATACGTGCGAGAAGTCTGAAGTGTACATATTTCACAGTACAAAATCAGCAGTTAAATAAGCTTCATTTTCAGGCAGGAAGACAGACATTTTTAAACTCACAGGAAATGTTGTCCACTAAAAGCCCTTTAAACTTTTCACAGAAGGCACAGGAAAAAAAAAAAAAAAGGCACAGGGTGGTGCAGCCTCAGCCCCTGCATACCTACCCTCTGAGGAAAGCAAGCGATGGCCAGTGGAAAAAGGAGGGAGGAGAAGACATGAAGGAGAGGGCAGCAGCAGGGGCTCTCCCTTCATTTGGTTGAAACCCAGGCTGTGGTGCCATGTGGGCCCCTTTCTATAGGGACTACATATCTAACTATGCATACGTACTATAGCATATAGTTACATACAGATACAAAGGCTACCTTGGAGTACAGGTGGCATGAACATCTCCCAGCCCTAGTTCTGCAGGGCAGGAACACTCTGCACACACCTGCAGCGAGGACAGATGGAAAAACGTAAAGAAAGCACATAAGGAGAAAAAAATCCTTCTCAGTTTCAGCTGAATCCCTGTGAAAAGGTGAAAAGGCCATCAGACCCCTTTCCTCCACCTTTCCTCTCTTTCTCATTGTGTCCTGTCTCTCCCCACGAGACCCTAAGTTTAGCCTTACTGAACAATTAGGGGTGCAAGAAAGCATAATGGAAATATCAGCATAAGCAATAACATGGAATGCCTTTACTTGCAAAAGTGATCGAAAACCACCAAGTCCATAATGTAAAAAAAACCAAAAACAAACAAACAAACCAAAAAAACAGCAAAACAACACACACAAAACCCCAAACAACCCAAATTCTATTCAGTTGCCTTTCTTCTTGTCTCAAAGCAAGAACTTAGGGTTAATGGAACAATACAAAGATGCAAAACAATAGGTATTAGGAAGAACCGCTTCCCTTAAATCCGGTTATTTTACAGGTTACTTCTTGAGACAATGCTTGAACCTTTCTCTCCCCAGACTCTGCAGTATGAGGGGCTCAGAGGATTAAATGTGCCACTTGCTGAGGGCTTTTCTGAACATACTTTTAAGTCTGTCAGTTATGTCCTGAGTGTGGTTTAACAAATGCTTTTCTAAGGACAATGTGACAGCAAAACTATTCTGGTACGTATTGCCCCACAAACATTACACCTCGCACATTCCTCATTTTATAGGTAAACCAACACTGAGGGGATTACTCACACTGTTGAACCAGACCAGCTTCTTCAGGCACTTTGATCCTCTGCTTTGGTTTACAACAAGCACCGGTGCCAGCCTGCAGGACGGAACAAGCCAGCGACCTCAAAGTGCCTTGCGAAGTCTGATGCATGTGCGGACTGTCCTGACTGTCCCCCAGAAGAGCCTCTCTCTGCTCCACCCCATAAGGAGCTCTTCTTCCATCCGCCTTGATGCCAAGCAATGGGAAGGTGTCCATGAGGTCATCAGCAGCCAAGGAGGGCAAACTGCATCAAACACAGTATAACCAGCTGGTCAAAAGAGGCGATTATCTCACTGTATTCAGTGGTGGTGCAGCCTCCCCTTGAATACTGTGTGCAATTCTGGGCCCCACAGTTTAAGAAGGGTGTGAAGGTCCTTAAATGTGTCCAGAGAAGGGAAACGAAGCTGGTGAAAGGGCTGGGAGGAATGTCCTATGAGGAGCAGATAAGGACTTCGGGCTTGTCTAGTTTGGAGAAAAGGAGGTAACCTCATTGCTCTCTAGAGCTTCCTGAGGAGAGGAAGCAGAGGGGGAGGTGTTGATCTCTTCTCCCTGGTATCCAGTGAGAGGACCTGTGGGAATGGTGCAAAGGTGCCTGAGACTGGAGGTTAGGAAGCATTTCTTTACCAAGAGGCTGGTCAAACACTGCAACAGGCTTCCTAGAGAGGTGGTTGATGCCCCAAGCCTGTCAGTGTTTATGAGGTATTTAGACAATGGCCTTAACAACATGCTTTAACTTGGTCAGCCCTGAATTGGTCAGGCAGTTGGACTACCTGATCATTGTAGGTCCTCCAACTGGAATAGTCTATTCTATTCTGTCAGTCAATGGCTTTAAAGGGATTAGTGTTAAAAATAGGGCTGGAAACTCAAAGTCCCCTTTCTGCACCCAAATGTAGTTATTGCACAGTAGCTCTTCTGAGAAGAGAGCAGCTCAGAAATTAGCTCTTGCAAAGGCACCTAATGCCAAATGGTAACAATGACAAGGGACACAAAGCTTTCAGAAGTCTTCCTCTTCCTTTCATCTGAACATGAAAGGAATGAGGGAATGGACTTCCGTCTGCATAAACTTCTCGCTGTTAGCAACCAAAGCTATAAAAATCAGTGCCGCAGAAAAAAAAACACCAAACTTAAAAAAATACTGTATCAAAAGTAAGCAAATTACAAATGTGTGAAAAGGCAACAAAAATATGCAGACTATTTTCTATGATTCGGCGACATGTGGGATCTCACATGCGTGTTTCACATCGGAGAAAGCAAATGCTTAACACAACTGCCTAACGGTAGTCTAAAAACCATCAGCAGCACTGCAACAGGCTTTAGCGCAACAAAACCGGTGTTTCAGCACCTGTGCCTGTTGTGAGAAAAATTGTGCTGGCAAGGCAAGGCGCAAAAAGAAGAAAGTCTTCTGCTAAAAGCACAAGAGGCGTTTGGCCAAAGAAACCAAATATTTAAAAGTACAGATTCTTTCTCTAAGCTGTATTGTCTTAAAAGGAAAAATAATGGAAAAATAAATGAGGAGTTATGACTGCTCAGCAAATTTCCATAATACAGGTGACTAAATCGTAAGTGCTTCTGCACAAACACCATACCATCAACCCACTTGCAACAGTGCAAGATCTGCTTGAAGGCCACCACTTCCTGAGTTCTGGTACAGAAAAAAAGGAGGGAGAGAAAGATATTCTTCTCTTAATCCTTGCTGAAATCTGCACAGAGTATAACTGCAGAGATACTATGCTTTTATCACATATGCACAGTCTCACCCTAACTAAAATGTTATCAAAATTAAATAGAAGGACTGAAAGATTCAAGTTAAGTTATCACACATTTACAGAAAATGACATGAAATATATCTTGTCATATTCTTGATTTTCCCTCTGCATGTTACTACATAGTTTCAACACAATTTCAACACTGACCAACCGAGAACAGTTAATTCTGAATATGAAAAGGCAGACATACAAATTATTTCTGAAGAATGTAGGACTTCTAGAAGGGGCGTGAAAATCCAGACATGAGTGATGCAATGATGTCTCTCCTGGGCTGCAGAATGGGAGCTGGGCCCCAGGAAGGAACAGGTTAAAAGTAGTGTGTTGGCACTAGAAGGAAGGTATCTGGATTTGGGAAACAGCATTCCACTGCGGGTGCCTTGTATCACCTTTGGAAAGTCCTTCTGCTTCTCTCTGCCTCAATTCCCCACATGTAAAATGGAAAAGATGACAGTCCCTACCTACGCCACCAGGATGACACCAGAACAGTTATGTTTAGGAGAAGATGGAAAATCCCAAACTTGACAGTGTCCAGCAGGCAAGCCTGCCATGGTGCATTGCGATGTCCTGCGTAGGCACCCAAGTCACCCTAAAAGTGGTGTGGTTAGGCACTCCAAGCATCACACCTCATCAGCACAATGCTCAGCAGAGCTAACAGTTGATAAACAGGTAGTAAGGTTAGTGAAGCACCAAACTGACATGTCCAACTATGCATACAACAAGAAGAGAGGGATTTTCATAAACAGCCAAATCCTCTATGCACTCTGCCTCTGGTGATAGCAAAGTTAAATCTTTCTACGTCATGATATAATAAACATATGCATTGCTGCTGGCCTGTTAACATTATAGACGACCATGAGTTAACATTTGGCACAATAATGATACACACAGTTTACATAATGAAGTAACAGAGCAGAACACAGAGAAAGCAAAATTAATTTTAATAAAAAATATTTTTTTAAAAGTTTCCTTCCCTCCCCCAATGTGTTATCAACGTAAATTCAGGGAAAAGTAGCGTTACCAAATTCTGACTGCTGTCACTGCAATTCTAACTAATTCATCTATTCACACTAATTATCTAAACTTGGAGGTTTGCTGTCTTTCAATTTCTGCTACCTTAGGAAGAGTAGAAACCATGATTCAGCTGCCAACCTACCTGCATTTTCTGTTAAGCAATTCTAACAAACTACGTCAGCTAAACCTGGAAAATTTAAGTTGTAGTATGATACAATTTGTTTGGGGTTGGGGGGGGGGTTGCTTGTTTGGTTTTGGGTTTTTTTGGTTTTTTTGGTTTTTTTAAGAACTGTTCCTGAAGCAGCAGTTGTTAGGTAGTTCATCAATATCCAACTAGTTCCCTAAAATACTGATGATACAGGGGTAAAACATTTTGGTATTTTCAGCAAAAAGATGCCAGAAGTATCTGCTAAATAGACACATGCACATCATGTTCAAAATATGGCATGTATCTGTAAGGCCTCGGTAGAAAATCACTGTGGGATATAGGAGGAGGAAAGTCTGGAACCTAAGGGAGCCTTTATGATCAAGCTTTCCTTACTTTTTAAACCGCTTATTGCTGAAAGCACTGTCAGCAACAGGAACGCAGTTTCTTATGCCCTTCCCCTAAGCATCCACTGCTGGCTTCAGTCAAAGGCAGGACGCCGCATTAAGTGTACTTTTTCTCTTGCCTAAAATGACTCTTATGTTCTTCAGTTCATTATTTTCTCATAATGACAGTCAACGAACTTCCCCCCCGTCATGAGGGCTGCTGTAAATATTCCTAACAATTTCTCACAGACACACGCTGTGCCATTACACAGGCCCCAGGAACCAGGCAAGGAAAACTGACCTTTACCCATTAAGAAGAAACGCAGCTGTGAGCCATGTGGGGTCCGATCGAGACTCTCCCACTCACCACGGGGTGCACCCCAGCACGACGCAGTTCCTGGGCCATAGGAGCAGCCCAACTGGCTCAAAACATGTATGAGTGCCTTTTGGAAAGGAGGTCGAGTTATGCAGCTACTTTCCTAGAGTTGTACACACGTTTCAGCACTGTGAAAAACAAAATGAGATCTCCTTGATCATCTTCAGTAACTGATTTTTTCCTCACCTCGCAAAATTACAGCTGAAGAGCGTGTCTCCTCATGCCAGGGCAGGGTGGTGTTTTATGGTTTGGAGGTTTGTAGGATCTATTGGGAAATAGTTAATTTACGAAAACGCTGTCTCAAGTCTGTCGAAGGTAATTGAGTTGAAGAGCAGTGTAGCTAATGGTTTCAGTAGGAAAAAAAAAACAACAAACCTTAAAAGAGACAAAATTACTCAGTCACTAGGCTGGAAAGAAGCATACGCTGTGATATGGTAGGTAGGGCCCTCAGCCGGGGTGCAGGAGCCCCACTTAAATGCCTGCTCTGCAGGGTCAGAGAATAACTAGAAGCACCAAAGCTGCAGCACAAGAGACAGATCTCCACCAAGTTGTTGTGGTTGGTGCTGCAGCTTGAGAATCATATGGATGTAGGGGAATGGATGCCTGTTCGGGCCTTAGATCAAAATGTAGTAGAAGATCGGGGGAAAAGAGGGTTTTTTCCTCCGGGTTTATTCACATTTCACCAATTTCAAATTTCACCAACCTCAGAGGTCTGCCACAGAAAATACCCACCCTGCTGACCTGGCCTCAGGACTCCCACAGGAGCATCCTCAGCTGATTTCTCTGTGGAAACTGAGACCTGTCGCTCAACAAATACTACATCACTTCAAAATTAAACACATCAGGGCTCCAAGAGAGCAATCAACTCACCTGCCCTCTCCACCTCACCACCTCTCCCAAGCAGGAGATTTAGCTCCCCCAGCACTGAAAGTACCCTTATCCACCAGGACACTCTTGGCTCTGGTGCACAGCCAAGGTTTGCTAGTGCCTCCCTCAAGCTGTAGGGTCCTTCCAGAGGACACTGAACGCCGGTGAGAAGGCCATCACCTGGGGTCAGACCTCTGTACCAGCACAGCAGCTTCCTGGCCCTGGCCTCTTGGCCTCAGCAGCAACCCACAGGCAGTACTTATGGTCACTTCCTCTACAGAAAAGCTCCATTTCAGCTTTTTCTGTGCTTCAGCCTCTCCACTCATCACCATCAGAGCTTTTGGGTCTCCATTTTCTCATCAGTCCCGGGCTGTCCATGATGTGGATGGTGGAGCAAACACAGAGGCCAGTGAAGACAAGGAGTCTAGTGCTCAGTTGGTGGAGGCAAGTTGCGGGATAAGCTGTCTGAGCTACAGGATAAGCTGTTCCTCCTGGTGGTCAACCACAGATAGAGACAGAGACATCACAGGGCTGAAGCCGTGTTTCTCATTTCCCCTGCAGCCACGAGATGGGGCAACTCGGTAACAAACGGCTCTGCAGAGCCACTGGATTTAGGTGATGCGACATTTCATCCCAGTTCTGGCTCACCTAGAGGCTGCAGGCAGCCCTGGTGGGATGCTGCAATGGCTCAAGGCAATTACATGTCCCATGGCGGGCAAGAGTAAGCTCCAATAGCCTCCTGATCCATGTCCCAGCTGGGACACAGGGAGAGGTTTGTGTTTCTGGGTGCCACACAGCAAGGCCTCATAGCAGGACTTGAGGAGCCCAAACACGCTCTCAGCCCCCTATGGCAACCCCAACCAAGCATGCCTTAGCAGTAAAAGCTTCTCTGGGACCATCCCAAGGCTCCACACATTGCTCTGTTGTGGCCTCTGTTGCCCAACCTCCTGCTCTTTCCTTCTGGCTGGCTTCCAAATCTTCCTCCCCAGCACAGAGCTAGAGCAGCCCTTCAAAAAAGAGAAAATCTAGGGACCTGGGGACATGGGAAGGCAGGGGGGAGGTAAATGAAACGGAAAAGTGGAGAAGACTTGAAGGGCACCTGGGGGAAAACAAGAAAGAAAGGGGACCACGGCAGCGGATGTTCTCTCTTCTCAAGCAGAGCAAATACTATTCTCACTGGGTAGACTCTGATTTAGATCAAAAAAAACCCCACTATGTCTCCACTACACAACCCTGTGTGCTGCAATGGTTACTGATTTAGCTCCTAAACCGGACAGATGTCAGCAGCACCAGCCCTGTACTGACACTCTTCCTGAGAGCCAGGACCAACAGGTGAAGAGCCAGGACCAACAGGTGAAGAGCCAGGACCATGGCACTGTTGTCTGCAGTGCCGTCCAGTGTCAGGGCACAGCAACAGACCGGCAGTGCCTTGGGATAGCTGGTACAGCCCGACACTGCAAGGAGAAGGTCAGTCCTAAGAACAAGCACAGGGGATCACCGGTTCCCACCCAGGGACGTGCGCATGGCCTGAAGAGGAGGTCTGTGTGGCAGTGGTGATATGGCAAAGTCCTCAATACCAGCAAAAAAATGCACGTGAAACAGCGCCTTTGTCAGGAAAAAGGAACAAGCTGATGCATTCAGCACCTGAAATTGCACGAAGCAGCAGGTGCTTCGCACGCTGGTGGCATTGGTGACATGCACAGAGGTGCCAGGACAGAGCAGAGTTTGCAGGGTGTGGCTCTCTTCTCCCCAGTCTGCAAGAAAAGGGACAGCACACTTGGTCTTGAGGACTTCATCAAGAGTCACGTCCCATTAGCACAGAGTAGGGCCTGCAGCGAGAAAAGAATGGTACCTTAGCTGCCCACAGCTTTCTCACCCCTGCATCACAAGTTAAGTTATTAATCAGCAGTCTGAGAGCCCTTCATGGACTACCCCAGCCTTTCCATTGCACTGCTCACCCGGTTTCATTTTCCCCTCAGCATCATCCTCTTTCACCCTTTGGGTTTTGAAGGGAGAGGAGGCTTCACACCTTGCCCCAAGTGCATTTGTACCCCCTGCATGCCTTTCTGGCCATTTTTCCTCAGATCTCTCCCTAAAAAACTCACGAGGATCTTTGCTGAAAAAAAAGCAGACCAACCACTGGCGGTGGCTAGACTATGACATGCTAACCCTGGCTTTGCTGCTTCCTCCTCCTCCCCTTGCCAAAGCGTCTTTCTCCAGGCATGTAGCCACACAGGGCTTTGTGCAGCAAGCACGCCCAGGGAGACATGCTTCTGGGCAACCTCTGGTGAGGTGAGCAGCACTTACGTGGCACAAGCGTATGGGTATCAAAGAGAAAATGAGAGAGAAGAGAAAGGTCCAAGTGCGTGAGGGGAAAACACTGAATGGGGAAGAGAGAGCATCCGCTCCGAGCACTGGTGGCAGTATCAGAACTGGCATGTGCAAACCCCGGACCAGGGCAGGGGCACAGAGAGCACCCTGCAGCTGGGCTTACATCCCCTGCTCACAGCAGCCTCGGTTCCCACCACACAGGCTGGCTCAGGCCCCAAGTGCCTCCTCATGGTAGTGGTGCCTGCCTGTGTTCTGTGGGGTTTGTTGTTAATATCCAAAATGCAGTCATGGTCACAAGACCACCACTGGATACACAGAAGTGAAATCTCGCTGAGGAATGTGATGAGGTATTGTTCACTCAGACCTTTTATCGTGTTTTTTCCCCCTTGGCGGTATTTCTTTTTTTTTCTTAAGTAGAGTAATTTCAAATAAAATACCATGAGGAAACCCCAAGTACTATTTCTTCTCTCATCTCCTATCCTCCATCTCTTTCACAGATGCACAGTTTCAATTCAGCCAATATAATCCTCAGGTTTTATATTTAAGGGGTATGCAGAGGACCAAGCAAAACTACCCCTCTGGCCTTTCTTTCCCCCTTTGGTAAGAAGATTAAAAACATGCATACAATGGCGGGGTGGGGTGGGGGGGAATCTTTTTTTTTTCCCCTTGCCCCCTGAACAAAAATCAGCACCTGAGACTCTGCATGGGTACATTCCCGGCTCCCTAGAAGTATAAACAGATTTAAAAGTAACCTTGTCTTTTTTTTAAAATACCAACTTGAAGTGAACATATGAGATCACCACTGAAAATCCCGGTATCAGGAAAAGTAAGGGAAACAATAACAGTGATAGCTCAGGATTTAGCATAAAACACATTTTGACAGCTAACACTCTACCCACTGATGTTACATACAATGAATAAAATCCTGTCTTGTAGAAAAAAAAATCAGAGAAAGGTCTGTAGGGCCAGAATTTCCTTCTCTGTTACTGGAGACTATTTTGAATGGGTGACTCAGAGAGACGCTAGTCCCACAAAGCCATCTATTTACAACCTTAAATGAGCTGTGTATGACATACTATGTACATAGTGCGTGTATGCAGGCACAGCGTGGGGACACCGATGTTGTAGTGGAAATACGTGACGAAACGAAAAGCAGCAGCACTTCATGCTTTCTGACATCCTGACCAGCAGTAGTTCCTTTGCATGCAGCTCACTCCACCACCTTAAAAGAAAGCTCAAGACTCGAGAATTCTACAGGCTGAGGAGGAGAAAAAGTCAACCACCAGAGCTAGAGACAGCCCAAAGGTAAGATGACAAGAGAGAATATTTCATTCTAGCGAAACCTTGCCTTAAAAGCTTTCTTCTTGCTACAAGACCTGAAAACTAAGTATATTTTACATAATTTGTTCTGCTTATAGCATATCTACGTATTAGTTTTTTTAAGAATGAACAGAACTACTCTTTGCATTTATGCTTTAAATAATTTTTTTCTCTGTTGTTTACAAATCTACACAACAGATTCTAGTCTAAAATGCCTTTTTATCATAACTAGATTTTTCTCAGGTAAAAATACTGGTAAGAAGATGAAATTTTATTTCTCTAGACCCAGAATTTCCTAGACACGCTATCAAACAAAAAAAAACCCAAACAAAAACAAACAAACAAACAAAAAGGACTGAAGGAAAAAAAAAGACTAATGAAATCTCCTACAAAGGCAATGAAGTAAACTTTGTCAATATTTATTACTTTTCAGTAATTCCTTAACTTTTCATCCCTTTGGCTCTCAGTAATGGGTTCCCTCCCAGTGTTAGACTCACAGGGCTTCACTGGATGAAGGGGACTCAGCAGGGGAGCAGCACATTGGGTTGCCGAGCCTAGGCCACCCTCGTGTACCAGGCAGTATCCCCTCATCTGCCATGGGCCACCTGAATTCGGAGGTTCAGGGACCCAACCCAGCTCCCAACAAACTCCCTGTGGCTGCGAGAGGGTTTAACTCCCAGGCAGTGAACAACCTGCGGCATAACCAGGGGTGCTTCTCCCCTCCGGTCATGCAGATCCCCAAGTGCTTTCCAAACTCAGGCTTTCCTGTCTGTCTTTATTTGGGTGTGGGAATTCCATTATTTCCCCTCAAACTGCCCTCAGTCCCTCGCAGGCAGCAGCGAAGCGGGCGCTGCCGAGAGGGCTGCTGCCCCGCTGAGCCATGGCCCCCACGCCTTGCAGGCAGCGCCGCGCTGCAAGGAAGGAGGCTGTTGAGTGTGTTACGCAGCCAGCAGCACTGGCGACTGCGGGGACCCGAATAAAACCTGTCGCTGCTACAGCAGGACAAAAGCTGCAGACGGATGCCTGCACCTGACCCTGCCAGAGGTATGCTCTCCTGCGCCCACGGCCCTGCCAGCACCCCATCCTCATCCAGGCTGGGTTTCTGGAGAGGGTTTTTTCCACTTCTATAACTGGTAACTTACAGACTCATTTACCTGGCATCAGTGTGTCCTTAAGGAGCAAGCAGCCAACCTGCTTTTGCTTCCTAACAATAATTGCTAGTATTTAATTAAGAATAGATTTCCCTTTTGCTGATCCTAATCTCTCTCGAAGCACAGCGCCAGGGAGCTTACCTCTGAAACACCGGGGGAGCGACTCGGTCTGCAGAACAGGAACTTCTACTGCACAGTTGACAACTGGTTGACAAATCTGAAACAAAACGGCATCAAGCTCAGCAACTTGTGTAGGAAAGGCACTAGGTTGAAGTAGTAACAATTACAGAACAGCAGACGAAAGTAATTTCTGGGCGCTGACATCAAGATCTTTGAACGGCTTTATTTACAGATTACATTTGCTGTGACAGAACTGGCTGGAAGCAAGGACCAGGTATTCCTGTGCATTTGCATTTGTAAGCGATTCCAGTTGAGACCAGCATTGCAGAAACCAATGAGAGCCTTCCCGGTCCTTATCAGGAGAGTATGAGGGCAGGATCAAACCAGCACACTTCCTCTAAAGAAGAGAATTACTTCATGACCCCCACTGAGAGGGTGCCTACCTCGACATTTTCAGTCCCCTCTTTGCGGACGAGAAACAGCTGCATGTTTTCTGCAACTCCAGTCTCTGCAGATACAAACTTATCCGCTGTGGTAAGTCTGGCTGGTTTAGGCAAAAGGCTGGGTTCTTAAATCTCATTCTTCTTCTAAAGACTTAACCTCTGCTAGAAATAGCCTGTTTGAAACTTCCTGCCTGCCTCCTTTTAGCAAGCTTGTCAGAAGGGCCAGAGGTAATCACAGCCTCTCTTTGCCCAGTGGTGGTGGGAGGGGGTGCAGGATGGCAACACGTGATTGGGATCTTCATATTGATAAATAAATATGGGGGGTCCTTGCGCTCTTGGCTCCCCAAGGTCTCTTATGATAGCTTGATTCAGGAAATCTGATCCAATTTATGGCCTCTGTCCTCACAAATCCAAGTAACCCTAAAATCAGGGGCTGCTACCCTGGCTCTGCAAAGAGATCACATCCCTCCAAGGGGATGGTGCAGTCACATCTATACTCTGCCTAGGCTAAATTATAGGGCAGCACAGTTTGGGGTAACAGGTAACAGCGCAAGTGAGGTTTGGACCCCAGAAAGCTCCTCCTTGAGGCACAACCTTGCCCCAAGATCCCTTGGCACTGAGCAGCTTCATGTTACTGGGAGCTGTAATTCAGCACACAGCAGCCTGAGAGCAAAAAGCGTGTCCAGGTCTGTGGACGCACAGAGACCTCATGGCCTTTGTACCAGATCTCAAGGAGATCTGTATCTGTCCTTGTGGTGAAGGTGATTTTCTTCTCTTCCAGCATACCTGGAGATATGAATGACACCCGTGCCAAGAGCAACATCAGCGCTACCGTGGAACTGTTCCAGCTCATCATGTACACCCCCACGTTTACCCTGGGATTGCTGTTCAATGTGATGGCTCTGTCGTTCCTGTTTTGTAAGGTTAAAAAACTTTCAGAATCTACAGTCTACATGATAGCCCTTATTTTCCTGGATACTTTGCTGCTGTTTACTCTTCCTTTTAAAATCATTTCCTACCACCTTCAGGACAACTGGAACTTGGGGTCTGTGTTTTGCTCCACCTTGGAGAGTCTTTATTTTGTAAACATGTACGGCAGCATCCTCATCTCCCTCTGCATCTGTGTAGACCGGTACATCGCTATCCGGCACCCTTTCGCAGCTTTCACCATGCGATCCACCAAGAAAGCTGCTATGGTCTGTGCTGTCATCTGCCTGGGCACCTCAGTCGGGACAGTCTCTACTTTCCAACTGCACGGAGAGGGCCGCAACATCTCATCCTGCTTCCATAACTTCTCCAAGAGCACTTGGGAAAACGCAGGCCTGTTCAGCGCCTTGGAGACTACCTTCGTTGGCAGCATGGCAGTCATGACCTTCTGCACCGTTCAGACCATCAGGTGTTTGAGAAAGCGTAGAAAACCAGGCAACCCCCAAACACACACCACCAGAGCAGAGAAGATAGTGGTGACAAACCTTGTGGCGTTTTTGGTGTGTTTCACACCTTACCACGTGGCATACTTCATGTATTTTCTGGTGAAGAATAACATCATTCATACCAGTTTTCAGCAAGTGCTACGAGACATCGTTCAGGTCACCCTTTGCTGGGCAAACCTGAACTGCTGCCTTGATGGGGTGTGTTATTATTTTGTTTTAAAGGAGTCCTTGGAAGACCCGTTAAAAAACAGTGAAAGAACAGCCACCTGAAAGCGTTGATCCACATGCTGTGTGTTCGTTACTTGGGATGATTGTGTGGAAATGCTTTCACGGAAACTGCAGGGTCCTGAACTACTTAGCTGCGCAATTTACTTTAAATATTCAGATCTGAAAATATTCTGTAAAAACCAAAACTAAGTCCACTCCCAGGAGACTGCTCCTGACTTCTTTTGTTTCCTTCCATAATGTTTTGTGTTAGCGTTTATGGATAAAAAGAAATGGAATTATTTCCTATAAATGGTGATGCATCTCTCTTTGGATGTGATTCCTCTTTACTTAGAAAAAAAAAATATTGTTCATTTCTATGTGGTACATCATTCAGCCTCCCTGCCTATATCACACCTGCAGACCTCCCCAGGCCTTCAGTCACTACAGGCTCAGGCTGTTGAGAAACAGAGACTTAGCGTTTACGGTAAAAAGCTTCAGACTAAGTTCTGTTGCCTCCCCTGCCCTGATCATGTATGCTTGTGTTCACATACATGCCCACCTGTCAGATTTAGATTTCCACATGCTATTTAAAAAAATAAAATTCTTCTAACTCTAAATCCAAAGGCAGCTTTGGGTTAAAATGGGTCTGACAAGATCTCTATGCCATTCCTCCATGGGCTGACTTGCTCTGCAAGGTGCAATGCTTGTTTTAGCTGCAGGTCTTGTGCCTAGCACATCGCACTTCTAATAATTTAATAATATTAAATTAATATTGTTATTAATATTAATTAATATTATTATTGCCAGTAGCTCAAGACCCTGGATAGCTCAGATCAATTGACCATCCCAGTTCCAGGCTTCCTCACTAGCTCCTCTCCTGCTCGCAGGCTTTTCACATACCTGTTCCATCCTGCTTGGTTACAAAGCTGGTTTCATGAACAGAGCCAAACCAAACAAGAGCATGAAATAAAATGCCTGAGTCCAACATAGCGGCGAACACATGAATCAGAAGGAACAACCCCCACCTTACTGGGGGATAAGATAAGAGCAGCCCTGATCCCTAAAGCAGCAGCAGCCAGCAACATAGGATCCCAGGGGGAACGCAACCTTTCAGACCTTGGAGCAAGCTGAGCACTACCGCTTCCCAAACAAACAAGGCAATAAAAAATAATCCACTGGCAGGAGCCTAACATGCCAGTCAGTTACTTCTTATCAGTGCTTACAGGCATCTAAATAAACCGCATGAGAACATGCTCCCAGCCTGGAGAGAGGCAGCCCACTGCTCTGGAGGACACCCATAGCTGCCACTTTCCTGAGCCATGAGGATGATGACAACCAAAGCAATTAGTTTTCATATTCATGTTGAGCTAGATCCTTGCAGTATATCTTCTAGGCAGAGATATTAATCCCAGCCTTTGAACTGCCATTTCTCTGTACACTTTCGAGAAGAATAACGCACAAACTGTGTATTGATGTCTTGCCTGAGCTAGCGACTTTGCATGTGGAGACTCTAGTCTGCAAAAGTGACATTTTTTGAAGTTTCTGTATCTATGTATGAGATTGTACCAAAGACATCCAGTTGCTGAGGAGGGAAACACTGACCCAGCATAGACATAAGTGCATGATGGTGTTACAGAGTCCTTTTGGTGTTCAGCCGCTGAACTGTGCTTCTGAGGATACAAGGGCTGTGCATTTACACTAGCCATGTCCTGGCTATGCCCAAGTGCATGAAAAGAAAACCCACCAGGATATTCCAGAAATAATTCCCTCTCCCTGCCCGTTGCCATTTCCATTGACTCCCTCAGTAAATTCAGAATACCTGGCTAGCTTCGTTGCCAGCAGACACTGAATCCTCATCATCCCCTTGTTCATAACATATCCCTGAACTAACTGCACTTCAATAGACACAAAAGTTTTACCACTGGGATTTCAGACTCCTTTTGGAAACACAGTTAACAAATAGTAAAAGAAAACAGTGCTGATGGAGAAGATTCATTTTACACTTCATAGCAGTGGGCCATGCCAAGAGGGCCTCCACTTTAACTGATAATGCCTGAACATAGGGAACAGGGATTTTGTCAGTACCTCAGGAGGCAGAAAATGCTAAAGTATATGAGGAAACTGATATCAGCTGCATTTCTATAGCCTGAGGAAGCTCCATTCATTTTACTGACATGACTTTGGTCTTACGCTGCTATAACTGAGACTAGAAGCTCACCTGTAGTTTTATGCTTATTTGTTTGTTATCCTGCTGTCCTTGGTCCCACAGATAATAAAGTAACTTGCACTGTAAATTCATTTAGAGTGCTGGTAGACAGCAGCGAGATGAATACCAAATTTAGGAACTTTCGTCTTGGCTACCTCCCTCAGCAATAACACACTGCTTGGGAGAGGCAGGGATGTTGACCAAATTAACCATAGTTAAAACTGTATGAAGGACAAGTTAAAAGCACTTGAGGCATTTCTTCTTCTCCCAAGGCTCTCCGCTAGGTTTCTCCAGCATTTCTGCCCATTGATTTTTTTTCTAGAAACAGACAGGCTGAGGTGTGGAAAAGCTATTACGTCCCCACAGACAGGGTACGGCCAGCCACCACATGAGCTTCCTGCTTCTACGCATGGCTCACAGTGCCTCTGCTAGCCCTAAGAGAGCACTAATTACCAGGGCAGGGTAATAACTTTCATTCTAGATTTCTGGGGGAAATTATAATTTTGCAAAGGCAACATTTTCTACTCAAAAGCTCTCTGTTGGATCTTTTTGCTTCTAGGCCTCTGAACATTCACTTTCCAGGTCAAATCTGGTGTGGTCTGATCCATTCTCTTTGCTCAGGTGGGTAGCCATAACAGCTTTTTCATTTGTAGGTCTTTATATCCGAATCATGACACTAGGTATCTAGTGACACTACAGAGATTCCTGTTTGCACCAAGAGAATTTTAAAGACACAGAGTGATAAGAAATAAAAGGGAAAAAAATCCCAAAATCTGCAATCTAAAGCTACCACAGGCTTTCCAGAATACAGGTAATGATTCATCTGTAGAAAAAAAGAAAGCAAAATCCAGGATTTGTTTGGGAATGACTCACTCCTAAGAACTGAAGACTCATTCCTAGCACATACAGTTCTTAGATAAAAATCATTAGTTTATTCTGAAACAATAAGAACGGGGGCTAGAATGGAACACTTTTTCCACTTGCACTCATTTTTCTGTTTGGACAGAGAAAGAGAAAGGGTTTAAACTAGCACTGAAAGCATAGCGGGTCATGGGAGGTGGTGAAGCTGCTCTGCTTCACCCTTTAGGCCAACTAACCCATTTCATTTGAGAGGCCTTTCACAAAACGCACCCTGAGGCTGTCAGTTTTCTTGCCGAGAGACCTGTCTCGCAGACGTTCATGCATGTCCCATATTCACATAAGTAACTTTCCTACTCACTCATTTGCAGGTTTCACTGAAAGACTGTGCACGTATTTCAGCAGCTTTGATATTTCACACTTAAACAACCCAAATGTCCTATTGCCTGCAGACTCACCTGGGAAAGCAGTGAAGCTCAAACTTAGGTGTCCACTAGCTCTGCCCATCTGTCGTTTGCTTTCCAAATTTCTTTTCTTCTAGTACAGCTATTATCTTGTGTTTCAGGCTTGGGAAGTACCTGTTTGAATTGAGAAAGAAAAAGGTTTAAAAGAAAATGTCACTGATGATATTTGCATATAACCACAGAAATCCCAGCCACAGCATTCATCTCCCAAAAAGGAAGAATCAGCCCAGATATCAGGCATGCAGTATCCCATACAGATTTCATTATTGCCTTTTACATTTTATGAAAGATGCCCACATACAATGAATGGAGTAAAACATCTACCATGAGCAATGCCACATCTGTGGTCAGCGATAATGAGAAAAGCCTCAGAAAAGCAAGTCTCAAGAGAAATGCATAGGCTTTTATAGAAATTTTCATACGCATACGCTCCTCAAAGTGGTTTTAACATTTCTATTGCCACTAGAGAGGGTTAAAATTGTCCTTTGTTTTCTCTGCAGAAAGACAGCACCATAAGCTAAAGATGAATTTGTAGCACTTTAGATGCTAGGGAGGAGAAAACTGTCACAGACAATAAGCATGAAATAGTTAATTTTGCTGTGAAAGTGGAATACTACAGATAGGCACATGCAGAAATTGCACCCCAGCTCATTTCACAATTATTTCCCCACACTGCAAAGCTGTTTGTGTACTCTTTTCATCTAGAGCATCATTCTACTAAGATGGAAGTCTCATAAAGAAGCAAAAATGTCCTAGAAGTGACACAATACAGTGACAGAGTATGCCCATTACTGACCTTGGTGTGACAGAGACACGCAGAGTCCTGGACGTCTCTGGTTTCGGTGGAAGGATACTCTCTCAAACTCGATCTGTGCAGATTGCTCCTAGATTTGCAACTGGCCAGTGCAAAACTACAATTCAGGCAAGTGCTCCAGCCCGCCTTACACTCAGCCCTGTCTTCATCCTTCCTTCCATTTCACTTGACTCTGTCTTCAGCTTTTTGGAGGCACTGAATTCTCTAGAAAAGCTGAGACTTTTCCCTCCATCAGGTTTCTTGCTCACTGAGAAACTTCTGCCAAGCGACAAACTGTAATGAATCAGCGTCTTTAGCTGCTGTGAACGGCAGAGGATACCTACAACTCCTGCGTTTATCCTTCATTTTATCTCATTTATTCTTCTTATTGTGATTTTTATACACTGCCACTCCATAAGAATGACATTTAATCTAATATGATAAAAAAAGTTGCTGTGGGATAGTGATACAAACAAAAATCTGTGAGGAACCAGAAATGTTTCCCAGGAAGAAAAGCTGAATCAGAGCCATTTGCAGACACCAAGGGATGCAAAACTTCATGTCTGCTGTATGCTGCAGAGTCCTATTAATCCTTCTCTCTATTCCAAGACAAAAAAAGGCATTAAACTGGGATTATACTTGAGAGCAAGTATCAGCAGTTCAGTCATAAACGCTGCCAGGCAATTGTTAATCCAAAACTAAGCATTACAAACCCAGGAAATCCAGTTTAGATTACACTTCAGAGTCCACCACCACAATCCTGACCGTTCCCTGTTAAGTATTAACTTTGCGACTACAAGTAAAGCCATCTCCCAGAGGCCAGCATCTAACCTGGTCCCACTCGGCCAGCCATAGTATCTGAGACAACGAAGGGCACTATTTGAAATAGCTTTATTCTGTTTAACGAGGAGCTTAGGAAAGCAGGAGAAGCTGCAGACGGCAGAGACCAGTCTGACTTCGCTCACGTTAACAGGAAATGCAGTGGCTCAAAAACGTCGCAGCTGGAAGAGGGCAGCAATAAAGGAATGGGACTTTCGACAGACCAAGGTCAGTGTGGCTGCAAAAACTCAGCAGATAGATTTGTTTCCCTCATGTAGCGTAAAATAACTTGGTATGAGTAATAAATACGTTTCTGTAGACCATTTTATACAAGTAGTGAGAAGAGAAAAGAAAGCCCGAGCTACAATTTTTTTTCTCTGGCTGCCGCTCCTGCCTGCAGCTGCGCAGAGACCTTTTGGGACCTCGGGGCAGGACCCTCTGTGTGACAAGGAGTGTTTGCTCCTATCCGAGATGCCCCGGGGCACCCCACCCCGCCTCCAATGCCAAATCGAATGGGGACGGGCTCTTCTGGACCCTTCTCACCTCTACCTGTCTCTCATTACAAAAATCATATGAAAGGAGACGGATCACGCTTAAGCGAACCCACAGCCTGACACACCTTGCCTTAAGATTCATCAGAAAACCACATTTAGGCTACTAGGAGTGGGAGGAGGTAAAGCAATGGGCTGGACACATTTGCATTTGTAACCAAGTCCACACTGTAATGGCAAAACAAAACTTAACCCTACACTCAGTAGCAACGGTGAGACCTTTAATGCCCCCTGCCTTGGCCACACTAAGTAGAGAGGCAAGAGTAATATTTCCCTAGTTTTGGAACAGGGTAGAAATCAAGCAGTATCACTGAGTCTTATCCTAGATTTCATTTCTGGACATAATCATGCTGTTCACATCGTTATTATACTTCATGCTATTATAGGTTATTGCTCTCTCAAATTAGCCTGTGTCACTTGCCTTGCGATGCCCACGTACTGCACACCTACCACAAAACATGCATATTTCTCTCCCACTTTTTGGCCATCAAAAATCTGATCCTGTGGGTAAATATACCCATTCTAACTTCCAGGCTTTCAGGTTGTCTAACTTGCACAACACAGCAGCCACACTCCCATACTGAAAACTATTTTGTTTGCATCAGATGAAGTGTTTGTTTTTCCAGAACTCCACTGCATACCTCTGAGAATCTTACTTTCAACATTCTTCCTAGTCACATTAGGTTTACAACCCAGCTCCCACCTCATGTTTACGTGTCCTTTAAACACAGACGTAAACAGAACCACATAGGCCACAATCTCTCTTAACAAAGTTTTGGCAAAACTCTTCAGGGTACAAATTATTATTTTCCTGGATAAATACAAAATGTCAAAGCAGCAAAGCTTGACGGTCATCCTGACAGGGAGCCAAGAGGAAGGAAGCACTTCTCTGGTCAGTTCGAGAACAGCTAGAAAAGTCTTGCGACTTTTTGAGTATTAACGAAGACAGCACAAAGTACCATTAGGCAAGTTTCCCAAGTTCAGCAAGGTGAAGGAGTGGCACCACAAGCCTACGGCAGGTGAGAAACCAGCCGTGGAGCAGAGTCCTGTTGCAGGCAGCCCACTGGAGCAAAGGGGCAGCCGATCCGGCACCTGCGGCTTCAGGATTCACAGCCTCCGGGGAAGAAGTGGGGTTTCAAACGTGGCCAGAAAGAGCACAAGCAAATTTCAGTTCTTTAACAGCTATATTTGCCCCTTGGAGGACTTCAGGGAAGCATCTCTGTCAGAAAGGTAGTTCACTGATATAACTTACATTTTCTGTATTACTGCGGCCCACTCTCCATTAGAACCGCGTTCGCTCCACTTCTTCTGCATACTTAATCCACCTTAAGTTGGAAATCCTTTTTTATGTCACAATCGGTTGCTGTGGAAATGAGCCCAGTATCCCAGAGGATTAGACTCCGGAGGATCTGATTTAATTGCACTCCCTGGACAGACCCAAGACTCCAATGATCAATGTTCAAATGAGGAATAAGTAATAGGGATGTATCAGCTCTTGAGAAAGAAAAGTTTTCACATAAATATCATTCGTTAGGAAGAACAATGAAAGAGAAATAAAGAAAAGTCAGAGACAAAGCAGCAGATTCCTTCTGGGCTGAAGGTTTTTCAAGAGGCACCAGCTGCTCTTTAAACCATAAACAAAGTTTCAGAGCGTTTTTAGATTTGCTTTTGCATCCCTAGTTGGTAGATGCAACAGAAAGTTAGTGTCCAATTTACTTTAACATTCTTTTTGTTACTTAGCTCCTTTTCACACCGTTAGATAGGAACAACTTTCAACATCTGTTACCAAACTTTTAAAGGAGAAAGAAACCTTTAAGAAAGAAAGAGTAAAAAAAAGAAGGAAAGAAAAAGGCACTAAAAAAGAGTGGTGGCAAACGACAGCAGCTCGTGCAGTGAGAAGAGAGCTCCTCGGCAAGCGGCAGCTGTGAAAAGCTCCTTTGGAAGATCTCGGCAACAGCACCCTCAACCCAAGGCGAGCGAGAGCCGGCGAAGGCTGGCAGTGGGAGACGACGGAGGGCTGAGGGAGCATCTCGGAGCAGGCGTGGCGAGCTCACGGGCGACGGTGCAGCGGCCAGCAGCGCCTGCGGCAGAAGGCAGAAAGCATTCAAGGCCTTGTGCAAAGCACTGCTGCATCCGTGGGGAACACTCCAGCCTCAAACCGCCACAGAGGGAAAATGCCAAGAAAAGATGTATATATACGTGACAGCTCTTTGGATAAATCATGTATTTTGCATGTATTTCCCTCCATGGCTTTGCATTTTTTTCCATGTTAAGCCCTGGTGACACAAGACAGCTTTTTCCTCCTTTTTTTTTCCCTTTCAAAGTACACCATTGACATCAGAGCCCAGCAAGAGCAAGTCAGATCCAACACCCGCATCGGGAGGGGCTCGCTGCCACCCAGCATTTGTCTCTGACCATGCCAGCTACCTCTTTTACCACATTTTTTTAAAATGACAAAGCAATGACAAATGACAAAGAAATGCCACCCCTCGCGGTGCCACACATCCCCTCCCCGCAGGCTGCAGCGCCAGCCCTTTCTCCTCCCGCCCCCTCCGCCACAGCTGGTTGGCTTTGTTTAAAAAAAACAAAACAAAACAAAACAAAAACCCCATCCACCTTCAAATACTTTCCTAAATGCACCACCACATTTGGGATTTCATCTCCATGGGATGACCTGGGGACGCTGGTTTTGCGATGGGCCCTGACAAGCCCCGCCTCAGGCAGACCGCGCCTCGACATGGCAGCCCGAGGGTTTCTTTTAAATACGGAGAGCAAAGCATTTAACTTCTTTCTCCTCAAAGCCATTTGCCAATTCAAAAAACAGTTTCGGCCAGAAAAGCAGTATTACTTTTAAAAGTGTCCTGTACCCAGGGAGGATTCTGCACAGAAACGCCCAGAGCTCCAGTGACAAAACGCTGCTCACAGGGCCACGTTTCTGTGAGGAAACAACGTGGTTTTCGACATTAAGCTGTTCGTTTAAGCTTCCCCCGCTTACTTTGCGTTTGGGCGAGCGCCAGGACATTAACACAAGCAACTATAAAACCAAACGTGAGGAGCATCGAGGCGTGGGGCACGCAGGCCCAAGCCGGCAGCTCCTGGTTCCCTCAGCGCCGCCGCCATGAGCCAGCAGCCCAGCAGCCGGCTGAGGTGAGTGGCGGCCAGCACGGCCAGGAAACCTGTTGAACGACGGGGCTCGTTTGATGAGCTGATTGCGTGCTAATTTACGCAAGCAGCCTCACGCGCTATGGCACAGGTGCCGAGCAGCTCGCTGCCCGGGACAGGAGCCATGATGGTGGTGGCCGCCGAGCCCTCAGAGGCGGGTGTCAGACGCAGAGAGCCTTCTCCTTGCTCGAAAAAGTCAATTTTTGGCCAAACTTGTGGACGCAGGCCCGGCCACCCTGCCCCGTTACAGCTGCACAGGGCTAAGGTTACGCTGCCCACAGGTTTCACAGCAAACGAGCTGAACGTGCCGAGCGGTGCAAATACGAGAAGGCATTAATTGATTCTACAGCTTCTGCAAACAGTGCCACCCGGAGGCTGCCCTTCCAGCAGCCATAGCATAAAAATAGCCCAGCACTTCCTGTTGATGAAAAATTTGGGGGAAGAAGTGAAGCCAAAACGTAAAGAGCCACCAAGTGCCCCCGGGCAAGCACAAAGCGCTGCTCTGGCTGAGGCGGCGTCTCAGCAACAGCTACGCCGGGCGGATTTAAATTGTCAAGGAGATTGATACCAAATATTTACCTTTTAGTGCAATTAAACAACTTCATCAAAAGCACTCAATGAAAGCAAAGTGCATTTCCTTTGCAAACCTCGTTACGGAGCTGACATGCCTTCTTCTCCCCCCTTAACGATTCGACCAGCCAAGCCAGTATTTGGTACCTGCTGTTACAAAGGCAACTAGGTTTGAGCTGGTTTGTTGTTTGCTCACGCGTCTCCCGGGCTCACACTAAACTGCTGGGGCGGGGAGAAAGAGAAAGCTTTTCTATCCATGACACCTTAACTGAGCCTTTTTTTAAAGCTCTTACGAAGCTCAGAGATGGTCCAAAATGCTTACGGCAAGCCTGCCTCGTGTCTCAGAGCGGCCCAAGCGACGCTGCAACTGTCCGTACTTTTGCAGCACTCATTTTCCTTGGAGAGGCGGATGAGCATCAGCTTTAAATACCTCTTCTCCGAATACTGCAAAATGCTCCTTAAAGCACTTTTGTCAGGCAATTTTTTTTCCACTGCTTAGCAACGCGGCCTGCTGCCGCCAAGAGAGGAGCCGCTCCTGGCCATGCCGGGGACCTGGATGTCTTCAACCGAATGGAGAAAAGTGACCGAAATAGGGCAGGAGACAGAATATGCTTCATTCATCCTCGCTTCCTTCTCCACCCTGGGCTCAAGCAGAGGCGAGACTGACAGCCATGACCCCTCGAACACGCAGTGGTCCCCAAAATACAACTAAGCGCCTGATGAAAAGAAAGACCTACTTACAGGCTGCCTCCATGGCTGGCGGGCCAGCGAGGCAGCACACAGCCAGCCAAGGTGCGGGGCTTTGGGTAAGGCTCAGCGCTCTTTCCCAACAGTCGCCATCCGAATGACAGAGGCCAACGTGACAGCCTGCCCCAAAACGCTGCCATTTCACCATGGCCATCCAAGCCGGTCCCAGGGCTAAACGCATTTACCCTGACTTAGGGGACAGTTTCGCAACGACCTTGCCCACCACGGGAAGCGCAGCACATTTAAACAGAGCCACCGGCAGCGGTGGAGTGGGAAATCACCCGTTTGCTGTTCCCAGCCACATTCATCGCCCCAGGGAGGAGCAGGTGAACCCTCCCGCTCCGCGTACGCCTCATTTACGCCACGGGGAGCTGCGCGCAGACCGGTGCCGCGCGGCGCCCTGGGCTTTTTCCAGCGTTGCGCAATAACTGGCTGTGCTGTTAGTTTTTAAGGAGGAGGCTGCGTTAGCACCTCGGCCCCCAGCGGGCAGCCTCGAAGGCAGCGTGCTGCAAGCCCTTTGCGGCCCCGCCAAGGGACGTGAGCCCCAGCAAGCAGCACGCATACCATGCCACATCCCAAGGGGCATTTGAAAAAGCAATCAGCTGGGCAACCTGCGGCACGGGCAGGCCGGCAGCACGGGGCTGCCACCCCCCGCAGCCTCCCCTGCTTCCCTCGCTAGGAGCTGGGGCTGCAGGTGGCCATGCAAAGCCAGTCACAGCTCATTTTAGAGCCAGCCTGTAGATGTAGGTGTCTGTGCATGCTTTATTCCTGAGAATTTTATTTTTTGGACGTTTTTGTAGCGATCTTCAGTGTTTATTCTTAGCTTGTGTAACAATAATAAATCAGTTATCATTACAAAATATCAGTCCATTTAGAGAGTGAACCGACCTCAGCCAAGTCATGTAAAATCCTGTCTAAAGTTGCTACTTTCAGCACTCAAAACCAAAACCACGGCTGCGTCAGGTCCAAACCTTTCTCTGAAGAGCAACTCCATTGTCTGTATTTTCCAACACTCCCCCCCAGACACCATTAGCACAGCGCTACTGGTTCAATTACCACAAAGCCCACTGTATGTTCAAAAACACTGAGCTGTAATTTTCTTTCATTTCTCAAATCCAGCTTGCCAAATTTCTTCACGATGTGCATCGCTAAGTCACTGCCCGCATGCCCACAGGCGCTCCCCAGGCCTCCTCGCTGCCGTCGGACCCAGCCATGCCTGCAGGAGAGGGTACCCGGGGGCCAGCGGCAGGCTGCACCCCCAAAACCTCCGCAGGCTTCGGAGAGGGCAACCTCAAAATCACCGGCTGAAAAGAGTGAGCAATGAGTTGGGGCCTGATCCAAAGCCTTTACTGTCACTTCACTGAGAACGAGTTGCGCCATGAGTAACAAATTAAGGGAACAGAGTAACATCCTAGAGAAATCCCTTTAAAAGACGACAAATTTTAATTTGAGAGGTTTTCTCCAACATTAAGCAGTCGTCTTTTTTGAAACTTCTTTCCCTGGTCAGACCATGAGAATATTTCAATCATTGCATAACATGATTTCACTTCAACTCAAGTACAGATCTAAAAGTTCAAGTATTAAATTACATACTTGGCCTTTTCAAATTAATTGATCCAAATGAACAGAATAATGTACTGGCTTCCACTGCAGAACATCTTTGTTGCTAGCGAGAACGGTTGATTAGAGCTGGCACAAACATGTTCCACACTCACTGTGAATAATAATATTCCCAGAGCAAATATTCTCAGCAAACTTAAAGAAACGTCTGATTCTTGATACTTCAACCCACCCATTTCTTTTAAGATTTTAGCAAGAGCGAAGGAGTCGAAGCACCGGGAGTCCTCGAGCAGTCGCCGCACCATGCGCTCTTCCTGCCTCACGCACCCCGCTCCAGCCCGTCCTCCGACGTGACCTGCCCACGGAAGTGGTGCGTAAGCATATGAGAGCGGTCCCAGCTGCGAGGCTGCCTTGCGCGTTCCGGCGTCTCGGAGGCATCCTCCCATTGCCTCCAGCAGCCCATTAGTCAAGGGGAGGCGGAGGGCAGGGGCCGAGCTCTGCCCCACAAGATCCACCTGGGAGCTGGGAGGGCCCCATGGAAAAAGGGCTCTACCAAAAGGAGACTATAGGGATGGGGAAGGTCACTGAAGCTGCTGTGGAGGTGGCTCCAATCTGAACCGAGAGATTTTCCTTTAATACAACAGAAGCTGTGAAAGCAGCAGCCCCGAGCCAGCACACAGGGACACGCAGCTGGTATTTCTGCTCAGCACTCACCTCCTTATCTGCAGACACAGCAAGTCAGAGCCAGCTGCATTTCAGCGCAAGCAGGTCTAGTCCTCACGCAGAGGAGCACGTGTCCTACGTACAAGGGGCCATGCATGCAGCAGCCAGGAAAAGCAACGGCCATTATCAACCCCATCCTAAAGTCAGTCTTGTTCTAGAAAATACCAGTCATTAAAAATATCTGACACACAAGGGTGTTCATATTGTCTAACTTAGGAGAGACTAAGGTCAGCCTCTAGAGATGTCCTTACTCCCTCGGAAGGAAAGGCTCCCAATTTCAGTATAAATTGGATGGTCCAAATGTCACTCCAAGCTCCCGTTATCTTTTCAATCACATTGTCCCTGCTGGCAGTAAGGCTGGATACTGGATAGAAAATAAGGGACTTCTCCTGTTAGGGTATGAAGCAAATTTAAAAAATAGGAAAAAAAAAATTCAGATCAAACCAAAATTAGGTTCTTGATCTCAGGTTTTTCCAGCACACACACAAAAAAGTAATGTTTTGTTGACATTTTGGTCAACATAAATGTTCCTTTTAACACAAAATGAACAGTGTTTGGTTTTTTCCGATGTTACTTGACCATTTTAATTCTGCATTTTTAGATAAAAATTGTTTCAAAACAAGAAACGGTAACTTAACATGCTTCAGCTTAACATCAGGAAGTTTAGGTGCTTCCACCTACCTTTTTACGCAATGATTTATTTTTTTTTCAGCTGAAAATATTCACTAAAGCTCAACGCATATTTGTTAGTGACTCTCTCCGCTCAAACTCTGTTTTCTGTTCATTTAATCCAGAAAACATTGCCTCCAACGGACCAGCAGCACCTCATTGATTTCACTGGGACATGAATGCCACCACCAGGAATTGTACTTACCAAAAGAACAAGAAACTGGCATTTTCCCGAGACCCTGGCCAATAACTTGGGAAGCTATTTGTGGTAGGTCACATAGCATTTGTTCTCTGGGGAGCTGCGACAGCATCCACAATACTTACTTTTTATAATGTCCTGGGCCGAAATCAGAACGACGGCAGCAAAATGCTCGGGAACAACTTGTACATCCTAAGGCACATACATTAAGTACGTAAGCCTGAGAACAGGCTTTCATTAGCTTGGCATCAACATAATCCATGACAGCTGTTCATGTTGAGCTAAACGGTAAAGTGGTCAATTCCCAGTAAGGACAACTGAAAGTCTTATAAAGCATAATAAAACGGGGACTGTTCCATTTTCAGATACGTGCATCAGGGAGCCATTTCACAGGGTAACACTTCACAGGTATTTTCATTTTTCACAGCATAAAAGTCGCCCAGCAAACCCTTTTCATCCCCAAAACCAAAAGGCAATTTGCGGAGAGCAGCTTCCTGCTGCCTGTACCAAGCCAGCACAGGCAGCACGGCCCTTCAGACACCCAGCACACCCTGTGGAGCAGCCGCCCCACATCCACGCTGGCAGCGGGCAGCCAAGCCCTGGCAGAGGTGCTGCATGGGATGCCTGCAAGCACAGAGCTTCCCGTGCCCCGTGGCATCAGCAGGCTGGCAGTGGACAAGCGTGCCCACTGCCCATGCTTGGCTGCCCCTTCACGAGGGACCTAGCAGCCCTCCTGCCACTGCCCAGAAGCATGCATGACACATCAACAAGATGCAGCCATTCCCCCCACCAAAAATGGGCTCCCCATCATGCTGGTGAAAAAACAGGTCCTTCAGCTTCCTTGCTGGAGCCTATGTGGTCCATCGTGGCCAAAACATTCCTCGTCCCCAGCCTGCAGAAACCCCAAAGTGCTGCATTTCACGGGATGAGACTGGGCTGGGGATGTAGCTGTAAGACTTGCGACAAATCAAAAGCTCATTTACGTTTTAGAAGAGACACTGAGGTTCCTCCCCTCAACTGCTAATTTAATATGTTTCCAGTACTTTTTTTTTTTTTTTTAAATCCACCAGAGTCTGGAAGCAGATGCTCCTGCAGTTAAACCAAAACTTTTACTTAGCACTGGCTGGAAAGCTAAATAACAACCCTTGAGCTGTACTGCAACATACAAGTACTAAAAATAAAAGGTAAATTATCTTGGGTGCTAGCTGCTATCACAGTGACCCATATCTCAGGGTTTCAACTGCATCTCTGCCACACAGCCCTCCTAAAGCAGGCTTTATTGCCAAGCTTTTTTATGTGCCACTGTTCAGTCCAATAAAGCAGCCTTCTCCCAGAGAGCGTGAGCGAGATCAGGAAGCAGAACTGACTTATTTCAAGTCTCCCAAGAGCAAGGGGCAATTAACACGACCTCAAGAAATTAAAAACTGAGCAAAGAGTGAATGTTCAAAAGAAAATGCAAAATTTCACAATACAAGCTGGTTTTCTTCGCAGTCGACAAGTCTCAAGGTGGCTACGTTTAAAGGTAACTAGCTTTACTGAAATGCATCAGGCATGTTCTCAGTATCAGCATTTCAGCCCTCAAAAGGTACAAACGTCTAAAGGAGGCAGGTTCCCCATGGGATGATGCAGAGTTGCTTCCTCAGCCAAATGCTGACGGAGGCAGAGGGCCAGCAGGCAGAGCTGGCTGGGGCAGCCTGGGAGAAGAGGCTTTGGCAAACACAATTACTGTAAGATGCAGATTTCTTCTGCAGAACCCCAATAACGGAAAAAGCATCCAGATACTGAAGAGGTAAACGGAAAATGCAGCAAAAATGACTGTAACAAGCAAAATGTCAACTTCCTCACCAATTGACTAATTTTGGAAAGAGGAAGAGTCAAATTCAGGAACAGTATCTGACACTTCCCTACCAGAAGGATGAAAGAGGGGGAGAGAGAGCTCAGAACACCACTAACAGACCCACATCGCTGTGTGCGGCGAGGAGAGGAGGGCAGCCCGCTGAAAGCCTTGGCCAGAGGCAACATCAGGTTTAGGCCACACGCAGGAGTGTGCGTGCAGAAGTCTTTCTATGTAGAAGTCTGGAGCAGCAAAGCTGAGTGTGAAGATCAGACACCCATATGTCACCCAGGACGCAGAGGTATCTTGCTGCTTCGCAGACCTCAGTTCGGCAGCGACTTCTCCACCATGGGCTACCCTTGGGTCTCAGAGAAGCAGAGAGAGAGGGGAAAGGCCCCTCAGAGCCTGCAGGCACAGGCAGGCTTCGACACCGGGGGCTCAGCCGCGTCCCCACGCAGCTCTCCCATCACCACAGGGAAGGGCCTCCACACTGCGGCATCCTCCCACTGCCCAGCTCCACGATGCTGCCGCGCTGGCCCCTCCAGGGTCATCTGGCTGCTGCCTCCCACAAAAGACAGCTTCGTGGAGGGCATATGGTCTTCATTCCGAACAAACACACACTTTACGTATCAGAGGTAAAAGATTTTATTATCCCATGGATTTTTCCTAAGAAGTAAGAGTCCTACCAGACAAAATATACAAAGCATCTTACGTTTTCTTCCTAGACAACTGCATTCTCATCCTATGAAACAGTGAGCACGTTAGTTCATCCTAAAGAACCAAGGTTTACCCTTACAGCTGTGGGATTGCACAGAGTTAGCGTATTCAATGACCAGTTAATTCATGCAGAATCAGAAGGAAGGGGAAAAAGGTCTCTATGCTCACCTGAGTGCAGGCTTAGGTTTCTAGAAATGAAAGAGAAATGCAAGGCTTAAATTTACCAGTTTGCAGTACTTCCATTAAGCAAACCAATTCTCTGACCCTTCTCGTCATCCACGCCGCAATGACAGGTTTAGGGCTAGTAGCAAGTTATCACTGGGAAAACACGACGCTAGAAAAGCAAACACCCCTCTGGCAGTGGGAAACTTTCCTTACCAACCTGCATGAAGTGCACATAATTCTTCATTTTACATCATGCTTAAAGCAGAATAAGACCAAAGTGTCCTCCTCTACCTCTTAAAACTTGATGTTTATAGCTATGTTTATACAAAAAAATATACTCTCAGTCTCTAAGGACATACTAATTCCTACAGCATTACATGACCACTTTGAGATCCTGTTTTGTTTTCACGTAAGTAACTCATAGTGTTATTACTTGAAAGTTTTATTTTAAAATATATTAACTTTTTTTTTGTTCTGCTGAGTTAATGATTGTACTTGCATTTACTTTATCCTTCCTCTTCTAAAACAACAAGCTCATTTCAACAGATGGTGAAGAAGTCCAGATTTGTTGGAAACTAATTAACAAGAATGTGCCAAGTTGAAACTCACCCCATTCTTTCAAGCCAAAAAACTGCCTGCATTTCACGAACCTAATTAGTTTTAACTGTATTTATGGAACAGAGGGAAGAATATTTAATTACTCTGCAATTCCTCTGTCTGATGATCAATAGAAATGCAGTTTTGTTCACACAATTTCTCTGCAGTATTTTTATCAGCTGAATCTTGCCTTGTATCAGTATCTGTACTACAATGGTGCCTGCAGATAATGTGATACATGGCTGGACTACAGTCATTACTATCAAAACAGCTTTCATCAGAGGAGTTATACTCTGTTAAAAAAAAAAACAAACAAAAAAACAAAACAAAAACTACAACATTTAAAAACGCTGCTTCTGCACTTGCCAGTAACTACCAGTTCTGCTGCTGACAGCACTTTGTATGAAGGCATGGCACGCCATCCGCACACAGATGGGATCTCAACAACTCAGGAAGACAGACCCCTGTGAACATAACTCACCTTTCCAGGCAAGCAGAGCTGGAGTTGGAGTAAGCCACCCAGCTCAACCCACAGCCATGGCCTATAGATGGGACATCAGCAGAGCTTTGGCTCCTTGCCTCAAAGATTCACCTCTTTATTTACTTGGGCAAAGGGAGAGCAGATCTGCCCAGGATCCACAGCAGATGCAACTGTGTGTTACAGAAACGGCTACACAGCCTTGCACTTCACGCTCTGCTTTATGGCCAGGGCGCAGGGACATGCTGCCTCATTCACAGCCCACCTCACCGCCCTGGCCTCCTGCCCACCCTGAACACCCATCAGGATACCCTGCATGGCTCAGGGGGTGACGCTGAGCCACGCTGCATTCAGGAGGAGGCGTGGTGAGGGGTGAGTTCAGGAGCCAGTCATAAAAACAATGCATAGTGTTTGCTTTCAGCGTTTGCAAATCTGGTCCTTCAGGGGGACAGCACACAGCAAGCTGGGACCACCACCGCACGGTTTGGGCAGAAACCCTCCCTCTGCTGAGCTTTCTGATTCACCCTGTCTGTAGCCTCACAACTATTCTTTTCCTAAGTGCATCCGGTTACATATTTCTGGTCATTACATCAGCATCAAACTGGTAGCCCTCCTGTACATAGACCTTCCGTTCCGGTGCCAAGGCAGCCTCAAAGCACTATACCAGCCTGAAATCACCCAGCCAGGAAAAGGGCACCTACTTCCAGCACCCCTGTTTCTCAGCCACCCCTTCTACCACAAACCTGCTCCCAAAAGAGATTCCCATCCTGTGGTATGGAAGAAGCTGCATCTGCTTCCAGGGTATCTTCTACCACTGTGTAAATTTAAGCCCAGCAAAAGTCTCGGGTAGGTAGCAGGGAGAGAAGAGAATCCACTGTGAGGCTACAACGGACCCAAGAGCTTAGAGCTGCATCAAGCAAGGGAGGGAGTAAAAAAAAGTAAGACACATTACTATGCCTAAAGAGAGGGCTGAAAGCATGCGTGTGCATGTGTGTGCAAGCAAAGCCAGGGAAGGTTTTATCTGAAGACTGGCTTCATAACTTTTTGCAGATAACAGTTTCGACCACAAAAGTGTTTTCAAAGTGACGAATACGATGACAGTTTCCAGCCTCGCGTCGACTGATACCTAGAAGTGATTGAAAGAGAGGAGAGGGAAATTCAGCAAACGATAATCTACAAGAGCAGCAGCAAATGGGGGAAGGAAAGCTGGTGAGATGCAGCCACTGAACGCTGAAATGCAGGAACAACACAGCCCATATGAAGAGCGGCATAACCCGGTCTTTGGAAGAACAGCCATATTCTCCAGGCAATGGTCCTGCAGTAAGAGCTGCCATGAGCTGGGGGAGCCGCACGGAAACAGCTAGGTTCAGCTGACACCATCTCAGTGTTATCTCAGAGACCAGAAAACCTCACAAAACCAGCAGGAGTCACAGGCTGGTACAGAGAACAGCTCTGAATGCAGCCAAGGAGGGCTTAAAATCGCCACCCCTCTGGCTGTTTGTATCCCCACATGCACTGACCCTGCTATGGCCTCAGCCCCTCCGGGAAACAAGTAATGCTCCCCCATGCCCTCAGACTGTAGGATCTCAGCTCTGGGCAGCTCTGCCAGGCAGCTGCTCCCCTCTTATGGCAACCCCAGCGGTGCCCTGCTGACAAGCAGGACCGTGCCAGGGCTCCATGAGAGCCGCAGCCAGCGTGCCGGCAGCCCTGTGCACACTTGTGCAGCTTCTGTTGGGAAAGCAACCACGAGCTACAGCCATGGTGACTTCTGCACCCAAACGCTCTCTGCACCCTGCAGCTTCCCCAGAGATCCGAAGCCAAACTGACTATAGGTTGATGTTTCAGGTAAGCCTTTAGGTATACCAGTATCTAAAAACAAATAAATACAAATACTGAAATTAAGCATTTTTTTGCATCAATATTACCATTTGTATACAAGATACATATTGCTGATTTTCACGAAATCATTCTAAGGTAGTCCAGTGTTCTCTCTTCACAACTTTTTCCATATTATTAGGAACTTAATTAAAAGCAATTTGCAGATCTAATCAGCTCTGAATAGCTGCCACTGAAGCGGGTGTCTCCATTAGAGAAATTTTCCAAACAGTTCCCAACAGCACTGCTGTTAGCTGAGCCCCAGGAGCCCACAGGTAAACGAATTGCTGGCTCCTGCAACCATTTTCTCAATGTTTCTATTAGGCTGATAGACGCAGCGCTAGAAGCACAGCAGCCAGCACCCATTCGCAGCAGCAGCATCCCAGATTTGAGTTTAGATGAATTGGATGAGAAACACCTCAAAAGATCTCCTGTGCGCTTACGCCCACAGGTAAACCTCTCCTCTCACCATGAAGAGGCCAGCATGGCTGTAACAGCAGAAATAATGACTGTGATGTGGGGGGAAACAAATTAGGACAGCCACACGCGGCAAGGCTCTTACGTCTCCTCACGCTCCTCCGCTTCAGCCTGTAGGTCTCCTTGCCACTGCAGAGGTGGTAGATGAAGGAGCCGAGCTGCTCCATGTCATTGACATGCTCGGTCGCGATCATCTCCTCCTGGATTATGTATGTCTGAGGCAGGTATGTCCCTTTCTGAAACGACAGTTTCCACCAAAATAAAGCACAAATGGTGCCACGATCTCTTCCTCGAACACAACTGTCTCACACAGAACACCAAAGGACTGCCAAACTGTGGAAATTTCACTGTTTGAAGGCTCAGACTCCACTTACCGAGGCTGGTTAACATGCTTCCCTGTCCTTGCAGTAAACTGTCCCATGCTACTAGCACAGGGCACACAACATGGAGTAGATCCAAAAAAATTAATGTTCATGTAGGGGACGAAGCCACTGTAGGATCAACTCTGTTATAAACTAACCCCAGTTTGAAAGCAGGATGCACAAAGCTGTAACTCTGCGAGCACAACGAACCCATCTGGAGAGGGATCAAGGCTCAATGAAAATGCCAGGAACTCCACTGAAAATGTGCATTTTACATTTACTTCAAAAAGGGACACACACCAGTCCTGCCCAGATTCCAACAGTTTCCTGACTCTTCCACATTTCCCGTTCCTCCTTGGTCCATTCACACAGCCATGATGACCTCCAGCCCTTACAGCCCACAGGAACAGGGACTGGAGATGGGCACCACATTTAGAACCACCACCCTGCGTGGTAGCGCCAGGCGCTCAGGGGAAAGCGAGCTCTCAGCATGATTCCATCACCCCAGGGGCATCGTTCAGCTCCTCTGGGCAGCGCGGGAAGGCGGCTCACGCCAGGGACCACGCCGAGGCAAAGCAGCACACATGAGCTCCCCGCTGTTGGGGTGGAGGCCGCCGTGAAGACCCGGGCGATGAGTGGGGTGCCTGGTGGGGGGACATGGCAGAAAGCCACGCAGGGGCTGGAAAAAATGGGGAGAGAGAAAATGGGGTACCTGGGAGCATCCCGGGGATGGAGGCTGCCTTTTTCCCTGCAGGAAAGAGATCTGCTCGGCACTGGAGACTAATCTGCAAGCAGTCATTCCCTAGTGCTCAGAGCACCTTGCAGCTGCCTGGGCACCACTGCAGCAATAAGCAGCTGTGTTACAGGCACAGCTTGGGCTGAGGGGCACTTCTGAGCAGACTAGATTCTAACTAGGCCATGAAGCAAAGACTCACTTCTGGTCCCTTTTGCTTAAGAAGAGTCAAAGAAATAAAAGAACTGGCAGATCCTGGGGCCAGTATAAATACAATCAAGGGGAAAAGCAAGCAACGACAGCACAATTTCAAATACCACCTCTTCAGTTTCCACCACAGGACTGGTTATCTCCATGGAGATGTACCTGGAAACACGCTGTCTTAACTTAGTGCCGTGCTGTTGGGCTGGCATAGCTGACTGGATCGATAAAGCTCTCCTCTAACGCTGGAGCACTAGACTATTAGTGGAAGTTTGTACTACGCTAACACAACAGTTCTGCAAGAAATTCAATTATTGATTCTCAGTGAGAGAGTGCAGGAGAGGGCATGTGATCTGTGCAGTTACTGGCTGGAGCTGTCATGTTAACACCTGGGGCTGGGGCTCAGGATTTGCCTCCTTGACCTGGCAGGAGGGCTTAGAGAGAAAGACACATGCACACCACCCCATTTCTTCATCGTTTTCGATTTACACAGCTGTGGCAGCTGAAGCAAGCGGGAATCGTCGCTCCTCCATCGCAGGACTGTGCAACAAGGATCATACCTTCAACTCTCCGTCAAGAGCTTTAAGAAAACTAAAGCTCTGAGCATCTTGCGTTCTGCAAAACGTGTGAATCGTCCATCATTTAACTGGGTCACCTCCAACCTCCTGCTGCTCCACGGGGGGAGCATCCCTCACGCCGTTTCGCTCAGATACTTATGCAGCCCTGTTCACTGAACCATCACACCTACACAGAATAAAGCCCGCAAGAAGCCGCAGAGCTGTCATTTACGGGCAACAAGTCAGACACAAGAGGCCTGGTAATGCATACATGGCGACAGCAGGGCCAGGGCCCGAGCGGGCTCTGGCACAGCCGCGCGGGCACACAGCAGGGATGGCAGAGCACGCACAGGCACGCGGCGGCCACGCTGCAACGGGGCACCCCGGCACCAGGCCGGGCGGGGAGCAAAGGGGAAAGGAGGTTCAGTGACTCCCTGCGTGGCCACAGCCTGCTGGAGCGAACCGCTAACGTTATTTGCTGGACTGAGGTTTTGGTTCTAGAAACAGGACTGAAGCCACTGAACATCTTCAAAACTAAACTTTCAGCTGGAAATTAGTCTCGTTCATTACGGACTTGACTGGATTCAGAGGTGCACGGAAGGCAAAAGTCCCCAAGCACAAGGACCAGCACAGCTCGTCCAGCATCCAAACAGGAACACTTCTGAGCAGGGGGGCAAGTCATCAGGTGATGAAGATCCCTGCAGCCAGAAGAAATGTGCCCCCTCTGCCTGACACAGGCCACCAGCAAGGCTCTGCCTGTGGACAGGAAGATCACAGGCTCACAGGGTAATTCTGCTGGGGATGGTCCTCAGGGCTTTACCCAGTCTGGTCTTGAAAACCTTCAAGGATTTCACGGAGGCAGCACAACCTCCCTGGGCAACCTGTTCCACTGCTTCACTCTCCTCATGGTGGAAAACTTTTTGTGAGCTCAAGACCAAGATAAACACTTAAAAACAATGCCTCTAAGGTGTGTGTTAAAACCTCCACAGACAGATTGGACACCTACCCATCCCAGTAATCACGAAGTTATTTAAACCCACATCTGCTTTGTACTCTCTTTAAAGAATCAAACACATAAGACCATTTTAATTCTATTTTTATCCCCTTTTTAAATTCAATTTCTGATAAAAACAAAGAATCATTTTCATTGACTCTGAGTTTATATCTGTTATTTTAGGATGTGACCAGCACTCCCAACCTCTCCTGTTTTTTTCTGGGGCTCTGCGGTCAGCTTGTACAATCCTGCCTTTTCCATTTCCCTCTGCCCCACGGACTGGTCACTCACCACGGTCAGAAGCTGTGGTTGGTTTGGAGCGCGTTGTAAATAAATGCGTGTTGTACCCCAGCAGAGTTCCCAGCACATTCACCAGATGGTCACAGTGCATAAAATTGTGAGGACTGCTAGGAAACAAACCGGGAGTTTGACAAGGACTGGGGAGCGGGCATCTCTCAAGGCACAACATTTTGCCTCTGAGCTTAACCCCTACAAAGTTCACCACACTGCAGCAAGTGAGCAAAGGGAATTTAAGAAAGAGTGAGAGGTAGATTGTTGGGGGTTTTTTGTTTTCTTTTAAATAGATCCTCATAGAAGGGACTAAAAGACAGAAGTTCAGTGTTTTGCTTTACCTACAAAAGACCGAGATAGATATGCACCTTCTGCAGCCTTAAAAATCCTGGGGTTTTTTCCTGCTGTTAAAGACTAAACAGTACTCTATTTTAAGAAGACTGCTTTCAGTCACTGCAATAGTGGCACGGGCTTCTGAACGGAACAAAACCACTGGTACTAAACCCAATTAATGCTGGCTGGGAACAAAACTGCGTGAGTCCAGGTCCAGTGTTGCAGCCCACCACACAGCGGGGAGGGCAGCACAGATTCTCCCCGCAAAAGGGTGAAAGCTGAACGGCTGGCACTCCCTAAGGGACACAGAGCTCTGCAAATGGCAAACCGCAGCGGTAACTATGGCAAGAGTGAAAGGAGGGAATTTTTTTTTTTTTCCTTTGCTTCCTATAATCAGTAAACACCAGAGGGAAGGAATCTGCTGCTTCTCTCTGTCACCCTGGTCAGGTTGATCCGTCATGCCAGTGTTACTGTGCTATCTGCAAAATTAGTATTTCAGCTAAACCTACTGAAGCCTTCGCTCTACATGAAGGCTCAGCTCTGTCAGGGCCAAGGCTTACTTTCACAGACACAGCAGTTTTGATTTTTCCACTGGCACCCACGAGCCAACTCAAGAAAAGCATGCAAAATAAGCAGGATTTCAGCTGTACCTTCACGTTAACCAGCAGCTCCCACAGGTTGCGAGGAGGCATCACAATAGTGGTGTTCAGCTCGATGACGTAGCATTTATCCAGCGTTATGTCATGATAAGCTGTCAGACCCTGCGTTCCAAGCACAGAAATTAAGGAATTGAGCCCTTCGCAATGAAATGTGGCTGTGAAAAACGGGTGAAAAGAAGGAATTCAGGGAAGAGAAGAAATTGCTTTAAACGACAAACCCGTCCAAGGATCTCTCTACCAAGCAAGACGAGCAGGTTGGAAAATCTGAGAGGGCCTTAGGAAGGAGGACAGCTCAGTAACAAGATCATCGGAGACATATGTGACAACAGCAATAGCGCTAGGCCACAAGCACCATGCTGGTGCACCCCAGCTCAGCTCAGTGCTACACCCCTAAAGGCCCCAAGAGCTCCTTACTCGCTGGAAATCATGGATGATATCCGCAGGGTCGCTCCCTCCAAACTGGGGCACCGGGACGTTGATTTGCTCATAGTTCTCCTCAATGTAAATCTTGACATCTTCGTGCAACTCCAGTTGCCCTTTGAACGGCGAATAGAGCGAGTCTTCGTAAAGGACGCTGCAGTGAAACACACTCTCGCGAGGCAGCTGTGGGGATGAGATCCAGGAAGAGGTACAACACTCATACACCACACACCCCATTAACAGCTACAGCAAACGCGGGAAGAGATGTACCCATACTGCGTAAAAACACTCTTTTCAAACAGATGCCTGAAGGTATTTCAAGATCAGTCTTTTTACCAGGAAATGTTCTTGATGAAGATAGTGCAAAACGCCCTTGTGAAATGACTACGCCTCCCTTCCTGCTAGCCAGGTCCAAAGGGAACAAAGGATTCTCTGCGGGATTTCATGAGGAGTAATTCAGAAAGGCAAAATTCCTGCCTTGTAGGCTCTTAAATTTCACTGCCAGGCTGTTCACATCCCTCCATACACATGGCTTCCAGTAACTGCATTTTTCTACATAAGGCAGATAAGCTTGGGGTGAGCACAGCATCATTTCTGAAGGCACTAGTAGCTTGGGTACGGCAAATGCAACAAAACCAAGCAGCTTCGCCTCACTGCAAAACAGGAGCTGCTGCTCACCAGGACTGCAGAAGCACAAGGTATGGGCACAAGAGCTAACGCAGGGCGAGCGATCCAGTTTTGAACACAAGGATCACAGGGAGAGACGGCAGCCGTTGGAGACAGAGACATAAATGCCCCATTTTTTGGTCTCCAAAGCATCTCTGACTGTGTTGAAGAGGCTTTGCTGTGCCATTGGGTATGAACTGTCATTGGAGATCACAGGCAGTTGGGGTGACAACAGGCGGCCCCAAATGGACCGGCTGGCATTTCCCAGTGTTGTTCAGCATGCGCCAAGGGTGTATTACTGAGTGATGGACTGAAAGCTGTCCATAACCTGGTCGACAGCCTTCCCTCAGTGCCTGGGGGCTTCTCATAAGGAAATGTCTACACCAAAAGACCTGCAACAGGGCGCCATCACACTAACACAGCAGTGTGTGGGAGGGTTGAGCAGCCCTACGGCTGTCACAGCGTTTCCAGATCAGGAATAAATGAGCATGGGTAATAAAACCCTGACATATCTTAAAACAAAGATTGCAAATTAGTTTGACAGCAAGAAAATTTAAGGAGCAAGAGAGTGTATAAAAAGACTATATTGCTGAGTGGATAAGTGCTGGCTGCAGAGACAAAGGCAGCCGGTGGTCCTGGGAGAAGTCATTCACTAATAGCTGCTCCGCAGCAGAACGAGGGCTTCAGTGCAAATCGCTGCCCTGATGTTTCTTGGCTAAACACTCAGCAAGCCACAGAGCTGAGCAGTTTCCTCCTTAAAAAGCAGCTCTGCCCTGTCTCATTCCCTACGCTCTGACCCACCACAAGGCTGCTAGCCCCGTGCCTCCACTAGGCCAGGCTTTGCAAAGACTACGTGGAAGAAAAGCGCTGAATTTAATGGAGGTCGAGGGTTCACCTTCCATACCATCTCCCACTTACTTTTCACTTCTTCATTTGCTTTATTAATAGCAGCACCTATTTCTGTTACACGTACAGAATTTTGCCTAAAAAACTTACCGCAAAAAGCTGTTCCCTGGCCTGTACCTTCCTGCTCTCCCAGGGCTTGCTCTCCCCTCCCAACAAGCCATGCTTTCAGACTGCCTTACCCCTGACAGCAGCAACGCTGGGTTTCAAAGGTAGAACTGGCAGGATATTTTCATGGAGACAAAAAAAAAGAAAAGAAAAACAAAGCCACACGGGAGAGGAAAAGCAGGGTTTCTGGAAGGCCCTTCCTGGCAGTCAGGATGGAGGTGAGCCTGAGCCTATCACTTAAGACATGCCTCGTCTGCAGTGCCCAGAGGACTGGCTCCTGAGTTACTGCAGCACAAAGCAATAAATAACAGCATCACCTCTTTCAAAGGTTGAAGCAGCTTGTCTGGCTGCTCCAGCTGCAAAGCCAGCAGTCCTCCCCGACTCATCCCTACCTGGGTGATGAAGAAGTATCTGTACACATACATCGATGCAAAGACCAAGCCCAGGAGCAGTACGAGGAGACCCATGGTCAGGTAGCACACCCCGCTGAGCGACGACCTCCGGCCCTGCACCGTGGGAGATGGCTCCTCCTGCAAGATGAAAACAAGAGCATCGGTCAGCTGCCGCTGCAAAGGATCAGAAAAATAAACCATATTTTATGTGAAGGCCGCGCATGCGTTTGTGATGCGTGACTGAGGAAGGCAGGCACCGTCCTGCAAAGCGACTTCACATCTTGACAGCATTCTGGCAAGAGTAAAACAACTCTTGTGCATTTTGCTCTCCCACCTCCCCATATATATATATTTCCATATATATTTTAAAAAAAAGTGTGTGTGCATGTGTGAACATACACACATGCATGTATACTCTGCTTCCCACCAACTGCTCAGAACAAAGTCAAGCTTTGTTTCAGTGGGTGATAAGGATCGACTAAAAGAGAAAAAAAAAAAAAGGAACAGTTCTTGGCTACTGAACGTAACAGCATTTATGTATTTATACCCAAAATTCTTTGTTGAAATGCTGCCACTCTTGCAGGATTTTTCAGGGGAAATTTTTGAGATGTAGATTACTGTTCCCAGAGAGGTACCTCTCTCACCCCTTCCAGGGCGAACCTACCCAAACAGCTGTGTTGATCTCAACTTCATTTTCAAGCAGATTCCTGTGCGCCTTCCAGGAATATGGTCAGAGCATCAAAAGAAAACCATTTTTAGAGTGCTGCCCTATCTATATAGACAGTAGCCAGCTCACCTCATTACAGCACTCGAAAAGGAGGGCAGCGCAAAGGCAGGGTTACCTCCTGGGGACCACACATCCCAGCCTACGATGCTCTTGGTTTTACCACCAAAAGTAACCCTCCAAAATGTCAAGCAGGAGGATGTAAGGCCTTTCAGAAGCAGATGAAAGCAGCCAGTTCAGAGATGCCCCAGTTTCTGCACAGAAGAGCTGAAAGCTGCCCTCAGCTGAGCAGGCAGGCAGGGGAGAGGCGCCAGGCAGGGCTGCAGATCAACTCCCTCTGCGCAGTACGTGATCTGGGGTGTTCGATTAGAAAGGCACTCTCCATGGCTAGCCAGCGACGGGTTGGAACTGGAACAACAGATTTAAAAGCCAACAGCAGCCTCTCATTTCTAAGATGCATCACTTTTTAAAGGAAGAGATGTTTCTCCAAGGTAACACTGCTAAAACCTGCGGGGCAGTGCAGGTGCTGGAGCACGGAGGGGAGATGCTCCTGGGTCCCTGCCACCCTCCAGCGGCATGAGACCAGCTCTGCCCGGTGGAGCCAGCAGCAAACACCTCTCTGCCCTTTCCCTGCCATGGAGCCGCCCTCAGGAGAGCAGCAGTTCGGTCCCAGGCTCGGAGGCATCAGGTCACGCCCTGCAGGGATGCCCCCACCTCCCCAGCGCCTGAGCTCCATCGTGGTGCAGAACAGGGGCAGAGCCAGCATCCTGCAACCCCCCTGCTACCTGCTCCCCTCCCAGCCAACGCAGACTGCTCCAGCTATCGACTTTTTTTCTAGCCACATTCAGACTGATAATTGCAAAGACCAAATTGCTTTGGGAGAGCTACAATTCCAGTACACCTCCAGGAGAAATTAATCTATATTTATTCCTCCTTCATCCCAGCTGTTGAAGACCTGCAACACCTCTATTTTTTCTACACGGAAGGATCAGTGTAATCAGTTTGTTGCTGCTCCTCCAGCAAAGAAAGGGATGAGCAAACTGAAAAATACCACATTTTAAGTTCACTTCCAATCTTTCCCTTCCTCTCTTTCTGCAGCCGAGGGGCAGCAACTGACAAGCCACAAAGAAAAGAAAAAAGGAAAAAAAAAAAATCCCATTACTAGAAGAAGTTTAAAGGCTCTCTGACATGAACTGCTTGGACACCACAGTCATGCTGAATGTCAAGTGTTTCACAAAAACAGACTTCCCGAGATACTTGTCATCAGAGAAAGAACAGACAGCGGAGGTGAAGAGGAGCAAAAAGATTTCCTGCTACTGACACTGAAGCATGGCTGAGAAAATGTTTAACTCTGCAAGTGAATTACATCCAAAAGGTGCCAGGTTCCCGTGATGGATAATACATTGCTCGCCTCCTCAGTGAGCTGCAAGTGCTAAGTCCATGGAGAGCTTGAGGAGATGGTTCAGAAGGACACAGCAACTCAGGGAGGGGAAAAAAAAAAATAATCCCACCAAAAAGAAAAACTGATTAAAGAATGGTAGGGAGGGGCAAATAAGCCCCTGCTGGTTTGCTATTTGCTAGAGCAGCTCTGTGCTCTTTGCACAGCCAAAGACACAGCGAGACATCCCACCTCTCGCTGCCAAAGGAGATGAGTTCAGCTCCCTACAAAGCATTCCTGGCTTCGGGAAAGATGCCTGCATTTTGCATTTTGGGAGGAGGTGGGACAAGGGAAGCAGAGCTTTGCCCTGGACAAAGTTACCAAACGCCAGGAAAAATGAAAAGAAACTCTCAAATTCTAAGAAAGGAAAGAAAAACTCAACAGCAACCATTCTGATGGAGCGGCAGTTAATGCAATGAGGTTAAAAATGCTGCCAGGCAGACCAAGGGGAACAATTAACCACAGTCCTGCAAAATATTGCATTAAAAAAATCACCTGCACTAACCTTCACTAAAATATGCATCTCCATCCCCCAGCCCAGCAGATTAAAAGGCCACCAGCCTTTGTCACTACAAATGAATTACAATTTCAAAGTAACTACACGTCAGTCGGCACCTCGGCTTCGGGCTGGAGGCATTCCCAGTGCTGACAGCCTGCGGACGGAGCAGTGCACAACAGCTTTAACAGCATTTCACTCAGGATAACAAATCCACCAGGTTGGAAAAACCCGAGAAACTTCTTCCACAGGCTGCTGCCCTGCTCATGCCACAATATACCTCCTCCCCACAGGACCACCACTCCTTGCACTTCTAATGGGAGTATTTTAAAAAACACGGGAAATCCATCACAGCCAATTTCCTTCTGTTCTTGCCCTAGGAACACCTGGCTCCCCAGGGAGCAGCTTTCCCTTAAGTTAACCTTATCTTAAGAGAACCAGGTGGTCCCAGCAGCAAGCTGCAGGAAAGCGATCTCCAGCAGAAAGATGCCCAGGACGACCGGCAAACCAAACCATGTGCCGCGCTCACGCCGCATAGCAGACTTTGCGGATCTGTCAGCATTGCCGGTCCTCCATGAATTTCGGTGGTGGGGAAAAGAATTAAACTTGGCAGCAGGGTTCTCCTGAAGAGCAGATCACACCTTCGAGACATGCGTTTCCACTGAGGACAAAAATCAAAATATTAACACACAGAAATGCCGTACATTCACCAGATGATTAACAATATTCCACAAGAATTCGTTAACCAGACACTCTTCTTGCATCAAGCCATCCTACTAATTTTCTGCGTCAAATGACTATTTGGGTTTTTTTGGCCAAGAGAAATGGGAAAGCTTGGGGTCAAAACCATCCCTGGACAGAGGAAGGGACAGGTATTTCACTGCAGCAAATGAGCTTTCCTTTGCTTTTTTCATCATTTTAAACATGGAATTCCAACAGATGGGCATATTTTACACAAAAATCAACATAAGGCCCTTCCTCCCCTCTCTGGGCTGTGCAGAGGACAAAAAATAATTTGTTTTTCCATGAACAAACAGGTGGAAAAGCAACAGTAGTGGAAGAACGACGCGACGTCCACAGTCCAGGCACTACAGACGTGCATGCCAGGAGGATACACAGACAGATCCAAAGCTCTGCAGTGTCCCACCGCAATTTCAGGGCAGGAAAACCCTGCCACTCCATGCAACGATCCTTTCTTTGCTCCACATTTCTTGGCACCACCACATGCTCCAGCACAGGCAGCGGAAGCCGCCGCTTTGCCGACCCTACATAAAGGGCCAGGCCGGCTCCCTTTCCAACGGGAAAACTGGAAGAGGTCAGGGGCAGAGCTCCTTCCCCTGCGCAACTCGAGGGGAAGGCACAACTCGCTCTTCCTCGCATGGGCGACGGGGGAAAGCATCCCGCCCTCACGGAGAGTGCCTGCGCGTCTTGATTTTCTGCCAGGCATTGTCCTGCTAATACTTATCCCACGGGGCGAGAGACAGAGGCAGCTCCAGCGCGCAAGCCTGCCTAACCAGACATGCTGACTCGGCTCCAGCTTGCAGGAGCAATTGCTTCGCTGACACTCAACCCAGCAGCCGATAGGGTACTGGAATATAAAAAGGAATTCCTTTCCTTGGATAAAACAGGCTCTTCACTCTGCTTCAGTGCCCTGCCTGGTCATGGGGACGGCATAGAACAGAGCACAGGTGGCAGATACCCAGATGGGAGAGGATGAAATTATGATACAGACCATTTGGTAGAGGAGGCTTGAAATTAGCCTGAGGGGGGAACAAGTCCTAATTCAGTCTTTGCGGATTTTTGTCAGAATTTCAGGTCTTGCTGAGGACATGATTGAAAATGGCTGGTGTCCTGTTATCCCTATTTGTTACTGAACGGCTAAGAAACGTCTCTCCTACAAGGGACAGAAGCCTGGCTGTGCTTTCCAGATGCGATGTCCGGTCCACAGCACGGAAATCGAGTCCAAAAGCCAGAGTAACACAGAGCAGGGAAACCATCAACGCCTGCCAGGCACTGCCAAGGGCACCTGCTGCTGAGCAACTCTCCTGGCTTCACGGCACTGAGCCTTCGGACACACAACACCAGCAAGAGCTGCTAGCAATAACCATACCCAGTGAGGTGGTGTTGCCTCTCATGAATACAGTGTAGGGTTATGAAAAATAGGTATTTGATTCTATCACTCCTTCACCACCGATGTCTTGCTGAAGAGGACACAATTGAGGAAATTAAAGGTGTCGTGTCATGCCTTGGTCCCTCCTGAGTTGCACACCGCCTTGGCAGAGGTGGGCTCAGCTCATGCCCTTTTTCTGCTTCTTCAGCTTTGGAAACAGCTCTGAGTTCTCCACAAACCATTTCTCCTGCACTTCTGAAACAGAGTTTGCAATCTTTCATTTTAGGTGTAGCAGGCCCTGACAAACAAGGGACACGGCTTGGCAAGTGTCTAAATATACACCCCCAACAGGCAAAGAGGCTTGGGGTGGCTAAAAATAGTAGATGTGATTTTGATGACTGACAAGTAAGGAGAGAAATGCGATGCAGTGTAAATACTCAAAGGGACATGGTTTGGAGAGGAGTGCTGTCTGAAAGGCAGCAAAATATGTCATCCCTCTTCGGCAGGTTGCTTGTTTCAAGGGAGCAGCAGCCTGAAGGCTCAACGTAGAGGTACCGACGTAACTACAGACACTGCCACAGGCAGCCATGGCTTCCTCAAAGGACGCATGCTCGAAAACTAAGAAACTCACATGAGAAAATCTAACTGATCTCGCCATTTACTCATTTTTGGTAACCAGAGGCCAATGTGGACTACAGAAAAGGAAAAAAATTAGTTTGAGGTCTCTACCTCCAGCACATCAAGTCCCATATTCACAGTCAAAATCAGTTAATGCTTTACAAAATGTAAGGACTCGCAATAGCGGCACCTCCATTGACTTCAGATGGAAGGAACCCCACAGCTGACTGCTGGAAAATTGTAGTGCTGCTGCAGCGGGTGTAAGCTGGTACGGACTGACCTCTCCTCTGACGTGCCAGGCTCAGCTTTGTGTGTCACTTCTCGGGAAACCGACTCCCGTGTCCGCACCGACGCAGCCTGCTCTTCCTGCACGCAAAGCAAAGCCCTCTCATCCATCCACCCCACAGCCAGCACCCCTACTGCCTCCAGGTGCTGGGCACTGCTGGCACTTACTGCTGCTGCTCTGTATGATAAAAAGCTCCGGAAAGTTTGTGGGATAAATTGTAGGACAAGGAGATGCAGACCTGCTTCCCAAAGACTACCACTCCCGTATTTCGGCATTCAGACCCAGGGCAGCTCGGTGGTGAAGAGCCCCCAGGGACAGCCACAGCAAGCAGGGGTGGCCAGCCAGGGTTCGAGACTGGAGCACTCGCCAAGCTAGAGTTCTGGAGAAGGAACGTGAGAGACTACGCACAGGGCAAAGGCAGACGGAGGAAGACAAGGAGGAGGAGAGGAACGGAGAGAGATAAACCGTCGCAGCCAAAGCAGTTCATCCTTGCACCTGCCAAAGCATCTCCCACGCTCCAAAAAAAGCTCCTCTGCCAGATGAACAAAAAATTAGTCCTGTCCTCAAGAGCAGCTATGCCTGGAGGGAGGAGAGGAAGTGAAAGGAGGAGAAATACCAGGTGACCCCAAGCAGGCAACAGTGGGTCGCAGGGGTCAGCTCTCAGCTCTAGCAATGAGGGGCCGCTCAACGAGCCCGTTACCTGGAAGCAGAGTCTTCCCAGGCTGAAGAGCATTTCTAGCGCTTTAGGTCAGAAAAGAAAATAATGTGTGCATGCATGACAAGGGGGAAGAGAGATACACACACACGTATATATATATGGCACACAGTTTCCAAGGCAACCAAACTCTCTGCACGCAGTACTCGAGCAGTGCTTGTGCAGGGCACGCAGCAGCATTCCACAGAGAACACAACCGATGGCTTTTGGACTCAAAGATGCCTGGAAGCAAAAAAAAAAAAGAAAAAAAAGCCCTGTAATTAAGAGACTATCACAGCCGAAGGCAAAAAGGTTGCAATAAATGAATCTAATCACATCTTTAAACGACACCACAGCACATGACTAGCAACAAAGCCACCTGCCTCAGGAGTCACTTCACAGCACTGGAAATTAGAATATCAAAAACAACCACTGGCTAATTAAAACCCCCAGCTTTGTTGCTACACGACAAAGACAGCAGGATGTTAAAAACGCAGCCTTAGCACGTGGGAGCTCCTATGCGCTCAGTGCTCCTATCTTCCTTCTCCCTAATCAGCAAGAGAGATATAAACACCCCCTTTTTCCATCCCCTTCTGGAACTAAGGGGCTGTTTCTCCTCCCTCTTTGCACAGGGGTGAGGAATTAATTTCCATATATTTTTTTATTTTATTTTTTGGCAGAGGCACAACAACTTCCAGCTGGAGTTTTTCCAGCCTCCCTCTCCTCTTTCCCAGGAGTAAAACCATCCAGAGCACTAGCAGAGCCAACAAAGCCCTTGTAAAAATAAGACTGTTCTTACCAGGCACATAGCTAAAGCCCAGAGTGTCACACTGAACGGACAGGCTGACAGAGAGAAAATAAACCGCTGTAATAGAGAGGTAAAAAAATGTCCCAACCTGGGTATTTAACAGCCTGACCGCCAAAATACAGAGTCTGATAAACACGGCCCAACTTCCAGAAATCAACAGGAGCTGCAGCCACTCACTGTGATCCTGGGGGAAAAAAATCAGTCCCTGCCCCGGGGTGGCTCCACCACCACAGCTAAAAGGCTCTGGAGCACCTGGGCAGACCGCACCTGGGAGAGGGAAGGAGCAAGCACAGTCAAGTGAAGGCCAGGGGTTTTTTTTTGCAACCCTGAAGTGGGAGGTGGCATTAAAAGGATGGGAATTTTCCCCAGGAGAAGAACGAAGGTTAAACTTTGGCATCGGGTCTCAAAACCTACCTCGAGCAATTAAAGACAAAAGGCAGCTCAAGCAAGAGTGAAGCACAGCAGCTGCTCTGGGAATAGGGGAAGCTCTTAAATCAAGGCGTTGACAAAGTTAGAGAGAGACTTGATTCAAAGGTAAAGACATATGCAGTGGGCAGACACCGGACTCCTTAAAAGACCTTTGACCAATGCTAAAAATATTCAAGAACATTGAGAAGCTGAGGCAAGGAAATATCAACAGCTTTCAGCTTGTTCTTGGTGTAGCTGAGTCCTCCTTCTCCTCCCAGCTGCAGCGAAGCTGTTACCAGCTGGCCACAAAACCAGTCTGCTTGCTTCCACCTTCATGCGTGGCTTGGGAAGAAGCAAGCCACAAGTCTGGCTGTCCACCAAAATGACGAGCTGTCCTGTGGCAGGACAGTGGGACCGCGCGCTTGGGGAGGAGCTGGACAGACTTCCCTTCCGACAGCCACACACCCACCTTTTCCCAAACTAAAATTGTACAATTGCTCCGATATAAAACAAACACACCTACCAACCTGTGCGATAGGCCCAGGGAGTCCTGAGCACAAGCCAAGAGAGATAGCAACTGATTTTGCAAAAGGTGTGCAGGATTGGGTACTGTCTCATGACAGTTCACTCTCTTTCCCCTGAAGCTGTTCACCACCAGTGATGGCTTTGGATCCTAATGAAGCACCAGAGCAGAGCAACAGTTGGGCAGAGGACTCACCTGAACACCGCCACTGGGCTCTAACCACTGTTTCCCCCCAGGAAGCTCCATGTCCAGATAGTTTTGGGGTCCAACCACATGTACAATTTAAAACTACAGCACCCACCTCTGAGCTGCTACAGTCAGGCACGTGGAGATGGTCAAGAGCAAACTGGCCATTTCGGAAGTCACCAAAGGCAAGCCAGGCACTGCTTGATCTGGTTGTGGCCGAATAAGCCATCGCTGTCCCACCTCACTCTTCCACTAGAGGCGACTGATTCCCAAAAAGCTGTCAGAAAGGACAACACTGCCATGCCCAAGATGCTTAGGAGCTGGAACAGCCAAGATACTGCCTTCTGCTGGCTCTGCAGGTGGGAGGGGGCATTAGAGCTGTAAACCCATACTGTTTGCTCCAAGCAGAGGGGTCAGGGTCCAGCATTTCCTGGAATTCAAGCTGAAGCATCTTAAGAAAGAACCAAATTTCAGGTTATAACACTTGCCTATTCCCTGAAAATCAGGACTTACAGGGTCACACCATAAAATGAAGTCACTGCTCTCTTTCAGAACACTAACAGCAATTATCTCTTCTCCCAGCAGCCGCATAGGAAAACCCTGACAGTCAGTCCTACACGCGAAAATCCACCACAAAGAAACAGTGTCTAGTTTAACAACAGCAACGGAGAGGAGGCAAATTTACCCTTCTCAGCTTTATTGTTCAAACTGACTTCAACAGTACGGCATGGCAGCAAAGAAGACAACTGTGCAAAGCTAGTGCAGAGGGATGAATTAAAAAAAATCAAAACCCCTCACACTGTCCTCCCTCAAACAGTAACACTGGCATTAAAAAAAAAAAAACAATACAAAACATGCCTAGGTTCCCACACATCACCTGGGAAGAAAATACCCATTCTCTGTAAACCCACTAATGAGCAAAGACCTGGTAGCGCAAAAGCAGGAATTGCAAAACCGCACAAGGGCAACTCATCCTCCACCTCTCCAGACCTGGAAGCAGCGCTCTGCTGCGCGGGAGCTCCCCTCTCCTGAGCAGCCGTACGCGGCACTTGCCAGGCCACCTCTCCGCGAACAGCCACGCGAGCAGCACGGCGCAGCGACAGGGCGACAGCCAGCGTTCTGCTCATCGCTGCACCGCACAGGGCTTCTCACAGCAGAGCAAGGAGGGCTCCTGTCCCACGGGTGTATTAACACACGCAGCGTAAGCAGCAAAGCTTCCACCTCACACTTACATTTGGTTCACCTGTACCCTTTAAAATTGTTTCTTTTTAAAGTTATTTCTTGGTTTTCTGTGTTTTGCCAAAGAAATTGCTGTGCCCAAAGCGGGTAAATGCAACAGATTCTTCCCATGTAAAGAGCACCTATGTGCAAAGCTGTGTTGACTTTGGCTCTCCTCCAGCTTTGGGAGAATGCACACCTCTACACGGACATTTCAAGTTTCTCCATCTCCAGCTCTTCAGTCTACATGTCTTCGGTGAAAGAAAGCACTGTGTTTCCAAATTCAGTCGCATCTGTAACATTTCTGCTAGAAATAGTCATTCCCTCTCTAATCCTCCTGCCAGCTTTAGCCAGATCCTTTGTCATTCTCAGCTGGAATATCAAATATTCATGTCCAGAGTCTGGTAAGGTACTCAAGTCTAGTATTTCACTAGAGAGGATCCTGTAAGGGTCTGGAGATGTTTTTTCCAATTCGGCCCTCCTCCTCTGCTTCCGAGGCATCTCCAAACCACGCAGAACTGAGAACCAGTGACAACGCTTCTTTTTAAGCTGATGACTCCATACAGGACACAAAAAGAAGACATCACTTCAGCCCACATGGATATGGGAGGGTTGGGCAAAGGCCAGGAATAACCTTCTGTTACAGGAGGCAGCTTCTTCAAATTAGTATCTACCATGTTTAGATCCCTAAATCAAGACCTCAACATGGTGAAAATACCCGCACCTCAGGGGCATCAAGCCTGGACTCGAGCCCACAAACACATCAACAAGCATAATCAATCCACGCTGCTGCCAGCTAGTTCTTCTCCCTTTCTCTGGATTTACAGCTTGCTTTGTGAAAAATCCTGTTTAACAGAATTTTCCTCACATCCCCTTCCCTCGCCATCTGTCTTCCACCTCACAGCATCCTGCAAGGAAGTCGCTCACAAAACCCGGCATTGCATTGGCACAGCAGCTTCCACCAAGCTGGCATGACGCCGCTTTACAGGGATTGCTGTAAATGCCGTGGGGGCATTTACAGAGATGCCTCCACGGCCAGCAAGAGCCACTGCTCCTCCACCTGCCCCACGTGCCGGAGCCCAGCTCTGGAGCGTCACTGCTCACGATGCTCTGGTACCTCCAGGAAGGCCAGAAGCGGCATTGCCGCCTGTCCTGCTGATCTGCAGCCACCTCCCACGAAGCACACGTCCTCTTGGGCGTGCTCGGGCAGATGCAGAGCAGTCACAGCTCACCGTGCCCACCTGAGCACAGGAAGACGCATGGGAGCGGGGGCACAGCAGCAGCCCCAGCAGCAAGGCACTACCTGTCTGCTAAGAGCTCCGCATCCACAGTGGTCCTGCTCCTCGCTGCGGGGTTTCGCACGGGCAGTGACAGGAAAGACAGCTTCCCCGGCACCAGGGAGGCAGCTGCCCCCTCAGGCAACACGCTCCCCAAGGGTTTCAGGGCTTTCCCCTGCTACTTCTGTACAGAGAGGGTCACCACGCTCCATGCGGGGGCTGCCGCCGGTTGCCCCAGGTGGGCAGCAAGGAGGCGGCTGGGGCAGCAGGGCCACCAGCTGCCTGGGGAGCGGCAGCCCCGCAGTCAGGAGGCCAGGGCACCCCACCTGATGGCCGTGCTGAGGTGCAGCCTACAACGAGACCACGCAGAGAGACAGAAGGGTTGGGCGGATCCAGCGCCGCACAGCAAGCGGCTCCTTGCGGGCAGCTTTCCCATACAACTAGGAAGGATGTGATCCAAAGCCCACCGAAAGGACGAAGCCAGAGCCTGGTGTTACTGCAACCAGCCAACAGCAAAACTTCAGTCGCACACACAGGACGCCATCACGTGCACCCTGGAGAGTCCCTTGCAGTCCCCAGGCCTGTGACCCACTGCCAAGGTGTTTCCAGCGGGCTTGACAGGCCTGTGGCATGGAGAGAGCTCTCCCAGTCCTTCTGCTTCACCCATGAAGTCCTCCTCTCCCACCAGCCAGGCCTGGCAGTCACAGCCTGAGCAGACACCGTCCTCCCCTCGACGTTCATCCTTCCGGCAAGCCGAAGACAAACACGATCGCACGTGCTGTCTCAGCACCGTCTTTCCCAAAGGCAGGACAACAAGGTTTGCTTTCTGCTTCCTCTCCCCAAAGGGTTCTGTGAAAGCAACCCCCAGCGCACACAGATGTCTGCAAACCATCCGCGTCCCCACGGACACCCAGTCTGTGCTGCAGGGTTTGCCGCAAGGCACGATTCACCCTGGGCCAGCAGGGAGGAGCGTCTGGCACAGCCCTTGGCCCGGGCAGCTGAGCAGCCAGTCTCCGCTACGTACACAGCGAGGGGTATGAAAGGTGCCTCTTCCCTCCCGTTCTTGTCATTTACCCCTCGTCAAGCAGGAGTTGTTAATGAAACCCCTTCTCCTCTGGCTCTTGCGCTGCCTCTGCAGAATAACGAGCTGCAGGTATTAGAAGGGTTTACAAGGAATCAGACAAAAAACAAAACCCAGACCAAATTTTGACTGGAGAGCTCCAGCCGTCAGTTTTACTCAGTCCCTGTGTATTTCAACGTCCATCACAAACACAAGGAGCAGTTAAAGACACAGCATATGTATTTATTTACATTTCAGATAGTAAATCTGGAGTCCAATTAAAACTCACTAAATACTATTTTGTATCTGGAAAAATATTTTCCCATGATCACAACAAATTATTTTACTGACTGCATAACCTCAAACTGCCTTCTGCTCGAAGCTGCTACATCCTCCCAGCTCCTACTAATGACAACAAGATTGTTTCTTTTGTAAGCCTTTAAAATGTAGCAACTGCCTCAAAATTACGCACATTTTTCTGACAGAGTTCAAATGGCATATTCTTTCTGATTCACACGAAGCTGCACAGGGGGAAAACAAGGCTCAGCACATACGAACTTGCTGTCAGGACTCCTCACCTACTACTTTTCGGGACACATTAGCATCAGACATCTTCCTGCCTGCCACATCTTTGCACTCACAGAGCACCTGCCAAAATTCACAGGCTGCGGAAGCTGCCGCTGAATCATTTCCCAGCTCTGGCTCCTATCACTGGGATTGAAGTTGTGAGATCAAAGAGGAAAGGAATGCAGAGCATCTTGTTTGCATGTCACCAATGCCATTTTGCTGCAAGGCAGCTAGAGAAAGACACACACAGACAGGAATTATTGGCAGCAGGACAGAGAGCATGGCAAGAAAGCTTGGCTACTGAAAGACCAACCCCACAGGTTGGGTGTTTTACAAAGCAGCACACCCCCTTGGTCCAGCTAAGTACAAACTACCCCAAAGAATCCAGTGTCATGGATACCCTGAAAAACAGCATCAGGAAAAGGCCACCTTTTTGTCAGTGGATGTGCTGCCTCCTGGATAGCCTCATGCTGCACTAACTCACCACAACCTGCTCCTGCCCTTCTGTCATGGGTCTTATGCTGATTTTCTTACATGTCTGTCTGCTGGAACTGAGAAACTGCTGAAGAATCCTTGTTCTAAATTCATGTTTTTAAGTTCCTTTGTAGTTCACATGGACTTAAAAGAACGACATCGTGCCCCCCAAGAGACAGGGAAAGGCCCAAGGCAACGTAAAGAATCCAAAATTTATTACTTGCTACCTAAGCCAATTTCATTCATCTGGCATGAGCTGAATCAGAATAATTTTGATTGCTGGGATCTGGCAGCACTAACAATGGAAATACGCTTCTGTTACTTTCAGTTGTCGTTTTATTATTTTTTAAACTCCTTTTCTCACAGTGCCGCTGAGGAGGCGGCAGATCCTGCCCAAGCTCGCGCAGGATCGGCAGAATCACAGACTTCACAGCTGCAGAAAGCTGGTTTAATGGCAGCATGAGCTGGAAGTCCAGTGCGATCGCCAACTTTCAGGGTTGGACATCAAAGGTGGGAAGAAACCTACCACCTTCTTTTGCTCCTAATTAGGAAAGACAAAGTCTGGAAGTCACCGAGAAATCACAGTTGGCCACATCCCCCCATTACAGTTTTCTACAGCTCCTAGGCATCAGATGAATAGATGCAATCATGACAGACCGAGCACATTCAGATGCTGACAGCACAGCCGAGAGCTGCAAGCACGCCCGTGCGCGATGTGAGAGATCATTACGATGCAAGCGACTCCCCAAACTCTCTGCAGAACGGAGCAATCTCCTGAAGCCCCTGCTGCAGAGCAGCTCTCCAGGGCAGGTAATTCCCACTCGCTTGGTAAGGCGCGTGAGGAGGGATGGTCGGCACTACTGCAGGAACGGAGTGAAACCACAGCACCCCCACAGTTCTTTAAGATATTAGGGTTCGATAAGTGATCACACTGCACGCACAGTCTGAGGCATTTACGAGGAATACAGAAATGCCATTTAAGTCTCCTGCTCTAAGACAGAAGCGCTGTAACAAGGCGGACTTGATGCTGTAGGTCAGGCCCACCTCCCCGGACAACACCCTCCCACTACGCAGTGCAGTATTTACCCCAGCAGGTCCACCCTCACAGACGAGCTTGCAAGCTGGGGCTTTTCTAGCACAAGAGACTTCAGAAACACTCTGCTCCTGACCAAACACAAGCACCCATTTCACCTTCCCCTCCTCAAGAGGGGCAGCCACACCACTGGTACATGCACCGGCACTGCCTGCCACTGCCTGCCCGTGGCTCACGCAGCCTGGACGGGACTCGACGTAACTCCCCCCCCGGGCCCCAGCCATGCTCTGCCTCTGGTAGGGATGCCCCAATGCCCTCATTCACCTCGCGCCTGGCAGGATCCCAAGCTCCGCAGGCACGAGCGCTCGCTCCCCTCTGATAGCCATCACCTGAAGCCAGCAGAGCAATTCAACTTCAGCATGTCAGCTCCCATCTTGAAAACTGCAAAGCGTCTAGAGAGCTGCGTGTGCTGTTATCCCCTTGCTTCTCATCATCTTGCTCCAGCACCAGACGTTTTGTTCCTCTCGCCTCTTCTCCATGCCAACCCTAAGCCTTCAGAGATGTTAGAATTTGAAATCCACCCATGAATGATCAATCCCAAATTACATTCCCCCAGGCAAAAC